>NC_064848.1:49955256-50122756 GCF_024139225.1 Suncus etruscus
GATTGAACCTGTTCATATGCAAGGCAAGCTACCTTAACTACTGTGATATTTCTCTGGCCCCCAATCATATTAAGACCATTAATTTTTCTATCCGTATAATTTGCTTTCTATGTTTATAACTATTTTTCCATGACATAGGCCTAAAAATACACTTTAGAAATAGACTGTGTCCAAAGTAACTACAGCCCTAAAGTAAAATTTACATATTACCTTATTTTCAAATTTTAATATAATTTTCCTTTTCCTATTCAGAATAATTTGAAATTGTTCTTGTCATTTGATAGAAATTGAGCAAAGCAAACTCATTTTAATATTTGAAGAATTTAACAGTATTTTAATAAGAATATAATAAAGTATGGGTCCGGAGAAGTGGAGCAGAGTGATAAGATGTCTGCCTTGCCTACGCTAACTTAGAACAGATTGTGATTCCGATCCCTGGGTGTCCCATATGGTCCCCCAAGCCAGGAGTGATTTCTGAACGCATAGCAAGGAGTAATCCCTGAGCATCACCGGGTGTGGCCCAAACACACACACACACACACACACACACACACACACACACACAAAGAATATAATAAAGTAACAAAATATTTTGGGTAACATCAAGTCCACCAAGCACAATAGAATCAAGAGACCCAAACTACAATAAGCTAAACACAAAATGGACCTGTTTCACTGGTAGTCCTGGGAGCTAGGAGGAATTATGGTGGATGGAAGTCAACACTGGTGGTAAAATGCCCCTAATTCACTGTCACTAGATGCCTGAAATTCAACTGTGAAAGACTTGTAATTCGCAATGGTCTCAATAGGAAAAAAAAAATAATAAAGAACAGAGCCAAGAGTAAGCTCTGACTACCACCAAGTGGTATGGCCAAAACACACACACACACACACACCACAAAATCAGCAACAAATAGAGCTTCTAAAACCTTAGGTCTTATTCGAATGTCTTTTGTTATATTAATGGGGTGACTTTGGGAAAGATACTAGATAGGTATTCTAAGTATAGTACCATGTTGTCCAGGGAACTAAATGATTGTTGAGCAGGTTAGAATTTTCTAACTCTAACCCCCACCTCAATCTTCAGAGAGAAAAAAGAGTTAAGAATTAAATTCAATCACAAAAGGTCAGTTATTTAATCAATCCAGCCTCTGTGGTGTAATGAGACCTCAAGAAATAAACTAAAAGAGTTGGATTTGCAAAAACTTTGTGCTCTGTAAACACACAGAAACTTGTGTATAGAAATTCTAGGCTGCATGAAGTCTCCGCAATTTTTCTCCATACCTTGCCCTATGTTTTTCATTCATATGGTTTTACTGAGTTTTATCCTTTGATAAGAAACATGATACTCTGATTTCTTGGGATACTCTAGCAATCCATAAATTCCATGGCATCTCTATTTGAGATGAGAGGCAGAAAATAATTTAACGTTGCAATTGGCATCTAAAGTGTGTGCAATCCATGTTTGTGTGTGTTTGAATGTACAGGTGGTAGGTTAAAAGGATTTCAGAGGGTGCCTGCAGGGGTTTAGTGGAATTAAGCTATTACCTGTTAATTGCTATCTTTGGATATATAGACATAGAATTGAGTTGAATTATACAAGAGTGGGCTATTGGTTAAGAACTGCTCAGTAGTATAAGACTACCCCACACATTAGAATTAATGACTAGAAACTTTATTTATAAAGAGTATATCTTAATGTTTTATATATATTTATATATTCATAGAAAAATGACTGAATGTCATACTCAATATATTTATGACAGTCGATTCTCTGTGGTTGGATTATGAGTAATATTTAAACTTAGTTTTTATTTATATAATTTCTAACAACTAATAGAAAATATTAATAAGTATTATCATAGTGAAGTAGCTACCCTGGAAAATAATTTGCTGAAATATACAATCTACTAATTTTAAATGGTTATTTATAACTACTTAAGTCAGACCAGTATAAATGAAACTATTCCTTTGTGCCAATAAACTCTCAATCTAAAATGCTTTATTGAGTTCTCCTGGAGGGTAAATTATGAGATTATACCTAACCTGTCAGGTTTGAGTGATATATTGCCTACTATAATATAATAAAAACAATTCATAAAATATTATTTCACAGAACCAGCTTCAAATTCTTTGCCTTTGCAGCTGCCATTGTTCTTGTTCCACACAGAATATTTAGGCTAAGGAATATTTATGGAGCAGAGCAGTTAGTTGCAATCCTTGATACTTAATATTGTTAAGGTAACGTTATGATGCAAAACATATGGTTTTAAAAGTGATAACATTCATGTTTGGGTTCTGCAAATGCTTAAAGATGTGTCATATGAAAATGAGCCAATGTCATTAAAACTGCTGAGTAGAGTCTAGTCAGATAGATGCCATAATTTGTTAAGTACCATCATCAATACCTGATCTCCAGAGAATGGTTCATGCTGTCCCTGGAACAAAAGGAGCAAAGCTTCATTTCATCCTCATATCACAGCTTTGACCCATTCTGTGGAACTGTCCCACATCTCACTGTATATGTACTTGAATATATACTGTTTTTACCACCATGGTGAGGGGGGCATGTCTGTTCTTCCTTCTTTCTTTCCTACCTCCCTCCATCCATCTCTCCTTTCTTCCCTCCCTCCCTTACTTTCTTGCTTCCATTCTTCTTTCCTTCTTTTCTCCCTCTCTACCTTCCTTCTTTCCTTTCTTCCTTCCTCCCTCTCTTTTTTCCTTAAATTTTCCTATCTCTTAGAACTTTTTTTTGTCATTTTCTCATTTGAGTATCTCTTCCGCACACAAACTTCTATCTTTCTCCTTACATCCCAAATACATGTAACTGACTTTACAATATGTTTCCTAAAATTATTTTCTGTTAATGAAGTAAATGAATCTGGATAAAACCTGTATAAGACTGACTTTTATTTAGTACAAAGAAAAATTCCTCACACCAATCTGAATTTTATGACTTCCCAAGAATTAAGGTGGTAGAGATCATTTTCCAATGCATGCAGAACAAGTGGATCCCATGCACAGGTTTATTATTGCCCCATGCTGTTGTTGAGATAGAAAGTCAGTACTTTGCAGTTGGTCTTAGCTGACATTCACCAGTCCTAAATTTCTCCAGGAACTTTGCAGGATGATCAAGGTAGGTAGAGAGTGAGGGAGTAAAACTCATGTCTAGGAGTTGCCCCATCTCTCCTTCCTGTTTCAATTAAGCTTCCAGGAAATGTTAATTCAGAGAGGAATCACCTCTTCTACAATAGTATATCAATCATTAGAAGACTAAGAGTGAGGGGCCAGAGCAATAGCAGAGGTAGTGTATTTGCCTTGCATGCAGCTGACCTAGGACGGTACACGGTTTGATCTCCTGCGTCCCATATGGTTCCCCAAGCCAGGAGAGATTTCTGAGCGCATAACCAGGTGTGGCCCAAAAACAAAAACAAAAACAAAAACAAAAAAAAAAAACCTGAGGATGAAATGACAAAAATTTCATTTATCAGACAACTAGTGACCTTTATCTAGTAATGCTATTTTTACTTACATATATTTACTAGGACATAGGTCATTATCACTCCCAATTTTATATGGAAAAATATTCAAATCATTAAACAACATGTCAGAGTTTATGCAGTTAGAAAATCACAACCCATACCTTTCTAATCCTAAATATTTTTCTTTAAGACAACAGATATAATCAGTGGGTTATTTTTCATAATTTTGAAATACAATAATCTAGATCATCAAACTCTAGGAACAAATTAAGAATGAAAGAAAAAAGTTTCCAAATCTACTCGTTTATATTGTTCATAGAACATATATATTCATTGTAATTAATGCCAAACATAATTGTCTACTTCACCTTTCACCTTCAAATTTATATAGTCCTAGATCAGGTCTGTATGATTTCCTATGGACAGAAAAGTACTGAGATTTCATTTTCTAAGTGAGTTTGTTTATTGGACTGTTCCTTCCCTACTAGCTTGCATTAATGTTTTCTTTTTCTTTTTACTGGGAAAAATATTCAAATGCAAAGAGGAAGCAAAACACTTAATCCACTATAGTAGGTCTGTGAGACATATGGCCTGTGGAGTAATTTAATCCAGCCCACCATGAAATCTGAAAATTGCTTCTTCCATCCCCTGCTGTATTTGAATCTGAATGTGGGAAGAACAGTCTCAAAAACAAGAGCTCCTGAACGCTGTTTCTAAGGGGCAAGGCCACAGAGGTGTATGACAGTGGGGGTTTATGAATTCAATTTACTCATATTCAGAGCAGTAGAAAAGGAATGACTGCAATTCTGCTCTCAGAGTATTCTGGGTTGAAATAGAATGCAAGGAATTCAAAGTTTCTGACTCTTTTAAGGAAATAGTCAAAAGGGGCCTACAAACAAAGGAAAATTCTGGAAATTCAAGTGGCTAAAATAAATAACTGAATTATTTACTGCCGCATATATGACCTCCTCAATAATCACAGTGCTGTCTGCAAACTCCCCAAACCCTACACACATATACTTTGAGCTGCTGATTTATGTTTCTATATTCTTTAGGGGGGGAATAAATGTACACAAATACATAAACATACATATAAACTTACTTAAAACTCTTTTTAAAAGACTTCTTGAATTTTTTTACTTTTTCTTTCTTTATTTTATTGGGGGGGTTTATTGGGCCACTGTCAATAGTGTCTAGGGTTCATTCCTGGCATAGCCCTGGGGACCATATGGGATGCCAAGATTGGAACTCATGTCAGGCACATGTAAGGCAAGTGCCTTACCCTCTGTACTGTATAATAATAATAGTATTTCTCACTATAAATAATTAAATTACATAAGGTACCTATTTGCAAAAATGGCTCTTTATTTATAGGTATTATATCCCTATAATAGTTTCACAAATTTGCCTCCATTCAATGCATACTCAAAGCATTAAATAAGATAAAATTATCTTATTATATAATTGTTTATACCTTAAAAATGTTAGTAGACATTCTCTATACTTATATGGGCCAAATATTTCAAAATATGAATATCACCTCACATAAATTGATACCTGGATCAAAAAATCAAAGGCTTAATAAATACATTCTTAAGAAGCACAAGATATGGGGCCGGGTAGGTGGCGCTGGAGGTAAGGTGTCTGCCTTGCAAGCGCTAGCCAAGGAAGGACCGCGGTTCGATCCCCCCGCGTCCCATATGGTCCCCCCAAGCCTGGGGCGATTTCTGAGCACATAGCCAGGAGTAACCCCTGAGCGTCAAACGGGTGTGGCCCAAAAACCAAAAAAAAAAAAAGAAGCACAAGATATATTTTATTACGTTGTCCTTGTTTGTTTGTTTGGTTTTTTTAATTTGGGGCCCACCTGGCTATCCTTGAGGGTTACTCCTAGTTCTGAGTGAATAAATCACTCCTGGCAGGCTTGGGAGGACCATGGAATGCCAGGGATTGAACCTAGCCTTGGACATATGCAAGGCAATTGCCCTACCTGCTGTGCTATCTCTCAGACCCCTGAAAGAAATATTTTAGTAATTAAGTATATTACATAAACTAACTTATCTGCAAGTTATAATCATAATTTTTCATACTATTCCAATGAATACAGAAAATTGCATGCAGTGTCTCAATTGCTGGAATTGAAGTAATATGCTGGCTTACCTTGATGTTGTCTCTTCCTGCAGACAATTTATCTGTCTTACAAATAATTTTATATATGTACATAGTATGACACTGGCCATTATAAAAAGGAAAAATTTCTGATGTCTAGTTTAATAATTGATGTCTTTTGCTTTTACCCTCAGACTAACAAAATTGCTTAATCTCCCTAAGTTCCAGTTATCACACATACTGATTCAATGGGGATTCTACTTCTTTATAGCCTAACCAAGAGTATCACATGAGATTACTAAGTAAAGATGCCCAGTATACCTCAACTGGTGCAGATATATAGTTGCTAAGATTTTTCATTCCAATTTTAATGTAAATGTACACACGTACAATTAGCACAGAATTATTTTCTCTGCCTTTCTTAATATTTCTATAATTGAGTAGAGAAATGACACTTCATTAACCTCTCTCTTTTGTCATAAAACTACATTAGTCTCTGGCTACTCATTCTGGTATATTTACTTTTATTCACTCCACTGATCATTTCTCAGCATTTATTTTTTATCACTTTAACTTTTTTAAGTTAAGGATTTACCCATATTGATCCTCTATTCTCAGTTTTCAAATGTTATCTTTTTCCTTTTATTTAAACACTGTAATTAAATAGTTGTTCATGATTGAATTTCAGTCTTACAAATTACACCAGTCTTCACCCAGGAACATTTCTCACCACCAATGTCCCCATTTTCCCTCTTCCCTGTGACTGCCTCTGAGGCAGACATCTTACTCCCCCCTCTCTCTTTCTCTCTCTCTTTCTCTCTTTCCTTTAAGAAGTGTGGTTTGCACTATTGTTAATAAATGGGTACCCTGCATATTATTTTTTTCTCCATTCAACATCCAACTATTTTCCAGAGTAGTCAGTTCTATCATTATCATAGTGGTCCCTTCTTTACCCTAACTGCACTGCTCCACTATTTGTGTCAATATTTCTACCACGGACTGATTCTCCTGGCTCTCATCTCTATTGTCTACGGATATTGTTAAAATACTCTCCTCTTTTCTCATAACTCACAAATGAGTGAGTTTATTCTATCTACAAATCTCTCCCTCTGAATCTTTTCACTCATTTTATTTCAGCATAATACTCTTCATTTTTAATTAAACTTCTATATATATTTATTTTTGGTTTATTTTTGGTTTTTGGATCACACCCCAGCAGTGCTCTGGGGTTACTCCTGGTTCTATGCTCAGAAATCGCCCTGGCAGGCTCAGGGGACCATATGGGATGCAGGGACTCAAACCACCTTCCTTCTGTATGCAAGGCAAATGCCTTACCTCCATGATATCTCTCCGGCCTCAATTAAAGTTATATTGTATTATACAGTTATTAGTTTCAGATGTATAATTGAAATTATATATGTATACACTAAGTTCATATCATGATGAACTTTTCAATCATGATGAACATGATTAAAGTTCCAGTGAAGGATTTTGAAATATTTGGTCATATTACCTGAAACTGTCAAGATAAAAAAATACAAAAACGTAAGTCTTACTCAAGGGGTTGGAGCAGTGGCGCAAGGGGTAAGGTGTCTGCCTTGCACGTGTTAGTCTAGGATGGACTGCATTTAGATCCCCTGGCGTCCCATATGGTCCCCCAAGCCAGGAGTGATTTCTGAGCACGTAGCCAGGAATAACCCCTGAGCATCACCGCGTGTGGCCCAAAAACCAAAAGAAAAAGAAAAAAACGTTTCACTCAAGAGCTTCTTTTGAAACATTAAGATTAAATGTAATGTTATTTTAGAAATTATGTTAAATAATTAAATGTTATCTTAGAATTTATTTCCTCCTCAAAAATATGAGTAAAAATAAAATTTGTAATTTAACTAATGAAAATATAGAATATTGTTTCTATTTTTCTGTAAATCTAAAATTATTATATAGTTTATTTCAAAAAGTTATACTGTGGGAGCTTTACATATGGAAATCAATTATAATATAGTAAGTTAAAATAATCAACATCATTTACATAACTAATTTAAATATTACTAATAGAAAAAACATAAAATATTTTAGATTGATATGCATATTACTTTTAGAATATACTAAAATGATATTAAAAATCTGCATCATAACTCCTATAGGCATTACTAAATTAATATACTTCAACTGTTTTTATTTAATATAGCTATTGATGTAGCTATTTTTAATTCTCTCAATCAAAAATCACATTTTCAGCTACTTAGGAACATTTAGAACAAGACTAACACACTATTTAAAAATCTAGTTAGTTAATTGAAATATTTATTTTGTCTCTTTAAATATTGGTTTCTTCAAGGATATAATACTATAGTATCTACCTTATGGACCTTTCATAAAGATTAAACAATCTGCAAAAGAACCGATTGTGCTTTATATAGGACATGCTAGAAAAATTTCCTCTGGTAATTGTTTCTTTTCACTTGGAAAAAAAAACTATATTAATTTGGTATGCACTCATAGAAACATATAGGAATTATTTTGTTTTTGTTGTTTGGGCCATGCCTGACTATGGTCAGGGATCACTACTACTCCTTTTCACATTTGAAAAACTCATGAAATTTTATTTTCTCCAAAATGTTATTTATTATCATCTTAAATGTCTTTGGGCTCTTTTTACAAAAAAACTCACTAAAGGTACAAAGTGTAGATATTGACAATAACAAGTTTACCAGACAGTATTTGCTTATACCATATATAAACAATGTATTCAGTCATATAATACACAGAATTTCAGACAAGGCTACTACTCTGAGTCAGAAATTACTAGGTGCTGAACAAATAGAATTAGACTCTACTCCTATTTAAAAATAATCTTGTTATGGATAGAAGATAGAATTCTATGACACTGTACAAGGCATGCACAAGTTCTAAGGCATTATACAAGGCATTGAGTTTGATCCCCAGTGCATTTTTGGGAATCTACTAGGATTGACCCCCTAAAAATAAAAGGGAAACCTCAGAGTATAGGGATAAACAAATACCTTAAAAAGCAAAGGGTATGTGTTTTTAAAAAAAAAAAAAACATGCACACAATGCAAATATTACAAAGAGACAATGATGTAAAGAAGGATTGGAAAGAATGTTAAGGGTATAATATGCTTAGAATGCCTTACAGCCTACTAAGAATCTGAGTTTTTCCTGGCAAAATAGGCAAAGTGTTAAGTGAAGACCTCTTTGTGATTTGAAATTATAGGTAAAACCTTCCTGGGAGCCGAGCCGGGAGGTCCTGCCAGCATGGCGTTTGGCAGCCCTCCGCCATGCCAAAGGCTGCTTTAAGCAGGCCTAGGAAAGGGTGCGGGACATGGGTCACCCCAGCACCCCTCTACCTCCTTCCTCCGGTACTCTAGGGCTTTGCCTGGCCACATGGCTGGGAAAGCCACCGAGGTGGGTCCCTTGGAGAAGTTTATTGGTTTTCCTAGGCTCTCCTCATTTCACTCCCGGGTCCAAAGGGAGGATCTGAGGACGGGGGCTGCAACCTTCAGGCCTTCTGGCTCAGGAAGGATCTCTTTCCTTCCTGGGAGCCAAACCAGAAGGTCCTGCCAGCATGGCATTTGGCAGCCCTCTGCCATGCCAAAGGCTGCTTTAACCAGCCTAGAAAGGGGTGCGGGTCATGGGTCACCCCAGCACCCCTCTACCTCCTTCCTCCGGTACTCCAGGGCTTTGCCTGGCCACATGGCTGGGCAAGCCACCGAGGTGGGTCCCTTGGAGGAGTTTATTGGTTTTCCTAGGCTCTCCCCATTTCCCTCCCGGCTCCAAAGGGAGGGTCTGAGGTCGAGGGCTGTGACCTTCCGGCCTTCTGGCTCGGGAAGGATCTCTTTCCTTCCTGGGAGCCGAGCTGGGAGGTCCTGCCAGCATGGCATTTGGCAGCCCTCCGCCATGCCAAGGCTGCTTTAACCAGGCCTAGGAAGGGGTGTGGGACAAGGGTCACAATAGGTTATGGCATTAGGACTTATCAGGGAAGTTTCCTTATTAAACTTGTCCATTGTGAAACCGCACGAGGGCACTAGAACATTATAAAAAATATATGGATATCATTTTGTTTCATCTGCTTGTCATTATCTGAATGCCATCTAGGCGCTCGTTTTATTCCTTTACTCCCTCACTCCCATCTCTTGTTACCCCACATTTAACCATTTTCTGTACTAATGATTTTTGTTTTGGCCAAGGTAGATTACATATCACAATAATTTTTGTGTGGAGTCTGAAGCTTCAGCACACAACGAGTCACGGCAAGGTTCCATGCTGTCGGCTTTTTGGCCAAGATTAAGTTGAAGATGCATACTCGGCAGCCCCCACAGCCTTCTCTCTCCTTCCTCCTAGTCCCCAGGGTTATTCTTGGACACCTGCTCAGGGTCCCAGCAATTGGTTTCCAGTGAAGTGCAATTTAAAAGAGACCCCAGGCTTCCTTGTTCCTGCAAGGGGCTAGGAGGGGTCTGCTGAACTTTCAACTTCCAGCAATTAGGAAGCAAAAGCCTCTCGGGAGTGGGAAGCTTCAGCAGACAACAAGGGGAGAACATGGCTCCATGCTCTCTTCGCTTGTCCAATCACAGACCAAAGTGCTATTTCGGAAACACCCCCCTCCCTCTTGACTATTTCTAAAACATAAAAGAGTCACGTGTATCTCCTTTGTATATCTCAGATGTATTCCCTTAACATCTATAACTCTTGTCGAATATCCTCATATAGTGACAATTTTGCCCACTGAATTTCTTATTTGATTGTTTGATTTTCCCCCTTTGAGATCTGTTTTATAAGCAATACTGGTAAAAAAAAAAAGTGTTGCTGTATAGATTTCATGTTTGTACCAAGTTACGGGAAATTATGGACTTTATTCATTGGCCCCAGATGCACCAACAATATCTCGTGGCATTGCTTCTCTTTTGCATAGGCACATTAAAATGGGAAAATAATGCATATGCAAACAAGTTCTTATCTAATAGAGTTGGGAACACAAATTTGGTAATGTAATTAGGCCTTTTACACTGAACATTGGCATAATGATTTGGCTCAGGCCTCAGAAGAATGGGCATCGCCCACACACACCTGAACAATGGATACCATCTATGGAAACAACCACAATTGTCTTTAACATTACCAGGATCCAAGCCTCTACCAGGGAAGACCTACCACTGCTTTGGCATTGACTTACTCCAAAGAGTGCTCCCAACACCCAGACAACTCAGCAACAGTCTGCATGCAGGGAAGATTGCTCTTCATTTAATGGTATGCTGAAACTAGAGGATGCTCCACATCAGCCTGACATCGATGAAAGAAATGTACAGAATCCAGAGTCTTTAAATATAAGAATCTGATACCAACAATAGCTAAAGTGTGAAAAAGTTTCACCGGGACCTTGAGAATGACTGGAGTTGGACGAACTGTTATGCCTGGAACCCAGTCTGTCTTATGCCAATAAACTTCTAGGGTGAGGCCTTTTTGTAATCAGGTCAAGGAGTTTTTCTCCATTTTCCCATTTTTCTGGACCTATGCAAAAAATGGCGATTCCCACTATCACACCTTTACTATATTTTTTTTTACTCTTATCCTTTAAGAAAAAAAATACAACTTACTGAACTTAAAAACAAATAACTGTAGTAGAATGCCTGTCTCGAATATAGGCAGGGGATGTGCAGGGGAAGGGGATAATGTTACACTAGTGAAGGAGGGTGTTCTGGTTATGACTGTAACCCAAATATCATCATGTTACTTAAATAAAAATATATTAAAAAAGCAAAAGAAAAAAGAAATTATAGGTAAAGAAAAAAAGGCACACAAAATTGTTTTCATATTACCAAATTACATTCATTATTCTTCAACAAGTGGTAGAGTGAAATATTATTAAAATGAAATCTGAATTCATGGCTGAGCCATGCTGATTTGGTAATTTATAAATTATATTCTGTACAATAGTCTGGTGAAATGTTCCTGAGGGAGACAAGTGACAAGCAAGTTTAAGAATGACTATACAATGGAGTCAGATATTAGAGATTCTTGACACAGAATGAAATGTTATCAGCTCTGTATTTTTCAGAAGCAAAAATTTAGATAATTTACTAAACACATATTAAGGAGTCACTGAAATTGAGTTTGGAATATTAGAGAAAGCAAGCTCTCTTCATCAGATAAAGGTCAAGAAGGCCTTTTCCTCAGCCATAGCACTCTTGAAAGAATAGAGTCAGAGGATACTTACAGACAATATACCAATAGCTGAATAATAAGTCGTTGTTCAAAGAGTTTTCTGTTAACTTTTGGTTAAAGTAGGTACCAACCTGCATAAAGCTTCTTATGATATTTTGTTCAAAACATTTTGTCAATTTATCTTTTAAATTATGTATTAATTGCCAGAGATAACACTTTGAGGTTTATGACAACATTTTGATTTTTTATTTGTATCTCTGTTGGCATTAGAGGACTACAGGTTAATGAAAAACTGCATTTTCTTAGGTACCACAGAGATAGTACAGCAAATAGGGCATTTTTCTTGCATATATTTGACCCAAGTTTGATCCCAGAATCCTATATGTTCACCTGCATACAGCAAGGAGTGATCCCTGAATACAGAATCAGGAGTAAGTCCTGAAAGACAGACAGACAGACAGACAGACAGACACACACACACAAACACACACACACACACACACTCACAGTAAAACCAAAACAAATAAAATTCAAGACTATATTTGCTTAGCATTCTATTTACACCACATAATAGAAAAAACATAATTGATATTTTATGATGGTAATATTATGCCCTTAGGCCTTCTTTAAATAAGACCTTGCATAATTAACTCATGGATTCACACAGTTCCTAACATTATAAGTTTAAGATTAAATCGTTATGACCACAATTTTGCTTATTAAAGCAGTAAAGAAGATACCTACTCAATGAGATGTATTAATATATTAGTAATCTATAAACACATGAGTAAGTTCTATTATTTTATAAAATAGTTAAATGATATTCTTTATAACATTTCAAAAATGAAAATGCACCCTAAAATGTAGGAATATTTTTGCTTATTATTACTATAATTATTATCTTCATCAAACCTGGCAATGTTATTATATTAGCAATAACATACAATTACTTAGAAAGATATAGAAGGATTCTTTTTCAGCATATATTTTTCTTCATCTGAAATGAAGCAGGCACTGTTTTTACTACTCATTCTGAAGCATGGTGGGGGTGTATTATTGAAGCAAGAAAAGCATCAGCAGTAAAAGATTTAATAAGCTGTGTATGCAATTTGTTGTTTAGAGTGCTGTGACTTCAGGCCCAGACACCTATTAATTAAAGCTGATTATTAGTATTAAGAATCTTTGCCAGAGGACAAGTAAGGGAGGGAAAATTCCCATTTGCAAAACGTTTACCATTTAGGGTCTGTCCTCTCATGTCTATCAGGGCACAGCACTGACTCCTTTGAAAAGCACTTGACAGCCAGTTCACCTCTTGTGCCTCCCCTGAAAGAAACTGAAGGCCCAAAAACACATGTTATATTCTAGGGTTTTGTTATAAAGGAAATAAAAGTAAACTATAAGAAAGCCCTGCTTGATCTCAGTGAGAACATGTTTTTTTTTTTTTCCATCACTGTAGAGATCAATACAAAAAAAATTCAGGAGCAGATGGCAGAGAAAAAAGAAAGCAGATTATTTTTTGTTAAAGAATTAGATCTCAGTTGAAAAAACTTCTTTAGGATTTAAACATATGAATCATGCATTTCAGTTATCTGAAATGCTTTATCTATTTTTACATTGCTATATAAGAAAGAATAAATGAATAGCATTTTTTGTGGTTGTTATTGTTTTGAGCCACACTCATTTGATGCTCAGGGGTTACTCCTGGCTAAGCGCTCAGAAATTGCCCTGGCTTGGGGGGACCATATGGGAAGCCGAGGGAATTGAACCACTGTCCTTCCTTGGCTAGCGCTTGCAAGGCAGACACCTTACCTCTAGCGCCACCTCACCAGCCCCATATAGCATTTTTATTATGTCTCAACCCCTTCATTTCGCGGGGGAGGGGGGAGTTTGGACCACACCTGGTGACACTCAGGAGTTATTTTTGGCTATGCGCTCAGAAATTGCTACCGGCTTGACCATATGGGATGCTGGGGGATCCAACTGCAGTTCAAGACTGCATGCAAGGCAAACACCCTAGCACTTGCACCACCACTCTGGCCCCTAACCCTTTTATTAATTATCATTTTTTGGCACACAGAAAAGTGGGTAACAGAAAAGGGAAAAGGAATATAAGAAAGGAAGAAGTAAGGAAGAAGGGAAAATATATTTGTAATATTTCACTTACTGTTATGATATTTTATAAATTATTAGTGAAAGATATTTATACAAATTTAAACTGTCATTTTTTTGTTTTGTTTTGTTTTGTTTTTCAGTTTTTGGGTCACACCTGACAGTGCTCAGGGGTTACTCCTGGTTCTATGGCTCAGAAATCGCTCCTCGCCGGGCGGTGGCGCTAGAGGTAAGGTGCCTGCCTTGCCTGCGCTAGCCTTGGACGAACCACGGTTCGATCCCCCAGCGTCCCATATGGTCCCCCAAGCCAGGAGCAACTTCTGAGCGCATAGCCAGGAGTAAACCCTGAGCATTACCGGGTGTGGCCCAAAAACAAACAAACAAACAAAAAAAAAAAAAAAGAAATCGCTCCTAGCAGGCTTGGGGGACCATATGGGATGCCGGGATTCAAACCACCATCCTTCCGCATGCAAGGCAAATGCTTTACCTCCATGCTATCTCTCCGGCCCCTAGGTCATTTATTTAATAAACAAGCATAAGTACATAATTTATTAATAGTAGGCATAAGCTAATTTAAGGATTTCAAGGTCTTTTTCTTTTTTTTAGATTAAATATTTTCCTATAATCTTGTGTGTGTCTAAAGAAAAATTGCAGAAATAGTCACACTCTATTAATTTTCAATTTAGTTAAAAATGTACAATGTGAACATTTTATGTGTCTTGATATGTACAGTGATTGAAAAATAGAAATTTAAAGATAAATATAAACTTGACTTTTCATAATTTTGATCACAAATTTATAACTCAGGAGTGTAGAGTTCTTTTTTCCTCTTTATAAAACTATGAATTTTTCCTTTGATTCACATTTTCAGACATTTCCCCCACTTCCACAGATGAGTAGATTCATTTTCTACACTTCATATACATACTTGATAAAATGTATTATAAAGCATATCACAGTATGTGGTAATTATTGGTTTGGATAAAAGTGTCAGCCAGTAGAATATGAGTTCCTAGGGCTTATTGAAGATGTCTTATATTCTGCTCAATAAATGGATAAGGTATTATTACTATTAAAATAGTAAAAGCTAAAAAAAAATGAAAGAAATTATGAGGCTATGGATATATGTGTGTGTATATGTGTGCAGGTGTATGAACTCTACAGCTAGGCATATATGTAACCTTTGGTCACAACAGCAATATTCATTTAAAAATGAAGGGAAAGGCAAAGGAAAGGAGTAATATATCTATAATAGGGATTCATAATTTTTTTTATAAATTTTTTATTTTTTATCAAAGTGGATTACATATCTTTCATAGTAATATTTTGGGTACATATTAACATTGAGTCAGGGGAATTCCCACCACCGAAGTTGACCTCCTTCCCCCCCCATTCCCAGCATGCATCCAGTACCCCCTCCCTTACTCCCTGGGCTGCTAGTATAAGTGATTCCCTCTGTATCTAGCTTGTTGTAGATTGGGTATCGATTCTATTGTCGTTGGCTTTGGATTTGGTGTTTAAGTCTGATCATTTGTATTACTATTTAATGATCATACAGTTATTTGGACTTGGTACCCTCTGTTATTTTCCTCTCAATTTGAGGGCAGAGCAAGATGGTTCCAGTTATGTTGCTCTGTTTGAAAAAAAAAAATAGAATGGGGTAAAAATGCCACAGGCCAAAAGTGGGCAGAGTCCTTCTAGAGGATCTAAACATTAAGTATCTTCCCTTCTTTTTTTTTTTTTTAGTAATATCTTTATTTAAGCACCATGATTACAAACATGTTTGTAGTTGGGTTTCAGTCATAAAAAAGAGTACACACACCCCTTCCCACCTACAATGCCCTCCTATCTACCTCCTCCCCCACTCCTGCCTGTATGAGAGACAGGTATACTACTTCTCTCACTCACTATCATTGTCATGATTAGATATTAGTGTAGTTATTTCTCTAATTGCACTCACCACTCTTTGTGGTAAGCTTCATATTATGCCCAGTCCTACCAGCCCTCATCTCTCTTGTCTCTGAGTGTTATTACAATAATGTCTTTTTCTGAAATATCATAGGTAAGTGAGCCTGTTCTGTCTATCTCTGATTTATTTAACTGAGCATAATAGTTTCCATATCCATCCATGTATAAGAAAATTAAATGGCTTCATTTTTCCTGCATGTCTGTACATGTACCATTGTGTATATGTACCACAGTTGCTTTAGCCACTTACCTGTTGTTGGGAATCTGGGTTGTTTCCAGATTCTGGCTATTGTAAATAGCGCTGCAATGAATAGGAAAAAGAATATAGGAGGCATCATCTTCCCCAATGTTAAATTACTATTACTACAAAGCAATAGTAATTTAAAAAGCATTGTAATGGAAGACAGACCCTCAGAACAATGGAATAGATTTGCGTATTTAGATTTGTTTCCCATACATACAATCAATTAATTTTTAATAAAGGGGCAAAAAACGCAAATTTTTTTGAACACCTCTTCAACAAGCGGTGTGTTGGGACAACCAGTCTGCCACATACAGAAAAGCAAACCTAGACCTCCATCTAACACCATGCACAAAGGTCAAATCCAAATGGATTAAAACCCTTGATATCAGGGGCCGGAAAGATAGCATAGATGTAGGATGTTTGCCTTGCATGCAGAAAAACAGTGGTTCGAATCCATATGGTCCCCCAAGCCTGCCAGGAGGGATTTCTGAGCTTAGAGCCAGGGGTAACCCCTGAGCACTGCTGGGTGTGACCCCAAAACTAAAATAAAAATATAAACCTTTGATATCAGACCTGAAACCATAAGGTATATAGAAGAACATGTAGGTAAAACACTGCATGACATTGAGACTAAAGTCATCTTAAACAGCACTCTCCAAACAAGTGGAACCAGAGATAAACAGGTGGCACTATATTAAGCTGAGAAACATCTGCACCTAAAACTAAATAGTGATGAGGATACAAAGGCCACCCAAAGAATGAGAGAAACTATTCATCCAATACCCATCAGATAAGGGGCTAATATCTAATATATACAAGTTACTGATAGAACTTAACAAGAAAAAACCTAACTCCATCAAAAAATGGAAAAAAGAAATGAACATGCAATTTCTCAAAGAAGAAATAAAAATGGCCAAAAGATCCATGAAAATATGTTCCATATCACTAATCATCAGGGAGATGTAAATCAAAACAACAATGAGGTACCATTTCAAGCCACAGAGACTGGCGCACATCATAAAGTACAAGAACAATCAGTTCTGGTGGGGATGTGGAGAGAAGGAACCTCATTCACTGCGGGTGGGAATGCCTTCTAAGCCAGCTTTTATGGAAAACAATATGGAGATTCCTCAAAAAACCTGGAAATTGAGTTCCCATATGATCCAGCTATACCACTCCTGGTATATACCCTAGGAACACAAAAACACAATACAAAAATGCATCTCCCCTTCTAAGACTTAGTTTTTTCAGGTCACAATAAAACAACCACACACCCGAAAAATAACAGGGCAAGATAGTGACATACTTTATCTCATCATTTTATCAGATTAGAAATGAGTTAATTTGGGGCTGTAGTGGTGGTGCAGCAGTAGGGCATTTGACTTTCCTCCACGCGGCTCACCTAGAAAGGACTTCTGTTTGATCCCCAGCGTCCCATATGGTCCCCAAGCCAGGAGCGATTTCTGAGCACATAGCCAGGAGTAACCCCTGAGCGTCACCCAAAAACAGACAAACAAAAAAGAAAAAAAGAAAGAAAGGAGTTAATTCGTTAGAAATTAACTCTAAAAATAGTCTAGGGTATGTCAAATAGCTTAAGTTTGAAAATGAATCATACTAACATATGGTACATGACTCAAAAAAATAATAAAAGGGAAAATAAGGATGAAGATATATGTAAGCTCCTTAATGAATTTGTTTGAATAGAAATTTAGTTTAGCAGGTAGATATTGGGAAAATTTACTTTTAGTTTCTGTTAAAACAATCTAATTACTTAATTAATTATATTTCCTGAGTCTTGATTTCCAACTGTAAATTTAAAGATTTATATGCTTATTTTACTAAAGTTACTATTGACCAGTAGTATCTCTTTCTCTCTTTTCTTACTCTATAGCCAGATATTTCTTCCATTGAATTTTGTAATTTTATTTGTGACTTTAAGAGAGATTATTGATCAAAAAGACGTTTTTATATTTTCCTTTAGCAGGAATAAATTAAATGATAGAGCAGTTACTTAATAGCAAAACATGAGAAGGGAGAGAATAACCTCCTATCATTGGTAAGTTTTCCTTTCAGCAACAGGAGGAAAATGGTAATTAATTGCTAATAATAGAAAATATTAGTACAACTGTCATTGCAAGGACTTGAACTGCTACTTTATTAAATGAAGTGATATCTGCAAGATGACCTCAATATTTTCTTTCTGTAAATTGTCAAATACCCCATTTCAGAAAGAAATTTACTTTCTGGCAGCTATATTAAAATAAGAGCCATTCCAGGTTATTATGCTGATCTCCATAAAATCAATCCATTGCTTTAACTCCTTTTCTCTTGCTGTGTCATTTACTTCATAGCAGTAAACCCCTGAGGACTGGAGTTTAACTTTTAAAATTTGCCTTCATTGTAGAATGCAATGATATAAATGTGGGATGTATAGAATACTCTTGGCCCCAGACTATAGTGAAGAGAAGGAAAAAATTAAATGGAGAAGAAAGACAGATGTGAAATGACAGGGAGCAGGGCCATGTGAACTCAGGTACAGTGTATTACAATTTCCCTTATAGAGGTTCTTTACTATTATCACTTCTGACTCATTTCCTCTTTCCCTCAATATTTGTGGGTCACTTGTATTTTTAACATTTTTTTCCTCAGTTTTCTCTGTAAAATCGGTTTTCCTTTTGGGGGGTGCTTTATTCTTTTAATTTGGGGAAAACATCTGGCAGTACTACAGCTTATTTCCAGCTCTAGGCTCAGGGATCACTCCTTACAACCACTTGGGAATCATGTGTAATTCTGTGTGGTCAAATTAGAGTCAGCTATATATAAGGTAAGTGCCTTACCTATTGTTCTATATTTATGGCACTGCACTGATCAATTCTTTAAGACAGGATATATGGGCCGCAGAGATAGCATGGAGATAAGATGTTTGCCTTACATGCAGAAGGATGGTCATTCGAATCCCAGCATCCCATATGGTCCCCCGAGACTGCCGTGGGCGATTTCTGAGCATAGAGCCAGGAGTGGCCCCTGAGTGTTGCCAGGTGTGATCCTAAAACCAAAAAAAAAAAAAAAAAGACTGGATATATTTTTTTTTTTTTTTTTTTTGTGGTTTTTGGGTCACACCCAGCAGTGCTCAGGGGTTACTCCTGGCTCCATGCTCAGAAATTGCTCCTGGCAGGCACGGGGGACCATATGGGACGCCGGGATTTGAACCAATGACCTTCTGCATGAAAGGCAAACGCCTTACCTCCATGCTATCTCTCCGGCCCCACGACTGGATATATTTTTGATATATCTCCTTAGCCCCTTTTCCTCCAGGTAGCTGCTGACTTTTGGTTCAGTTCCCTATGATAACATGATTATTTAAATTCTGGTCTCATTTCACTTTTACTAATAAGTATTTATTGATAATAATAATAACAACCACAAAAGGACTACAGATTTTTACCAACAAAAGCAATATAATTACACCATGTTTCTGCTAGGATTACTCAACAGTTATATTTTGATTGTAAGAGCCTTAGAAATATTCTAGGATAGCACATTCCAATTGAGTTTGGTTGAGCTATGAAAATAATTAATAGGTGTGCTGTTTAGAATTAGAAATATATTTATATCACTCACAGATTTAATTTGAATTCAATTATATTTAATGTATCATAAGCAATATACGTCATAAAATAAAATTTGTATTGAGTATGCATACCTAGAAAAACTAAGATCATATAGCTACAAAACTGATATCTCACTCTTTATCTCTCAATCCAATAAAAATTCTAACTTTAAAATATATTTGAAAATATCTTACCTTTTCTACTTATACCAATCTCTTATCAACCTCCTTCCAAACACTATTTTTCTCTGTTGCAATTCTTCAATACAGAGAGAACATGCAAGACCAGAGATGAACTGATTCCTATCTGACATCATCTAATGGGGTCTCAAACTCAATTTACCTGAGGGCCGCAGGAGTCAAAGTCGGGTTGATCCTTGAGTGCAAAGTCAGTAGTAAGCCTTGAACATTGTGGGTGTGTGACCCAAAGAGCGAAAACAAAACAAAACAAAAAAAGATTCCTCTAGGGCAGGGCCACAAAATATTGTATGGAGGGCCGCGAGTTTGAGACTCACACATTCGTGCTATGCTCTCGTCACACTTGGATCCTTCCTGTTGCTCTAATGTGTTACCGAATTCTTTTTATTTTTCATTTTCATGCCTTCTTGTCTACAAAACTGTACCACATGTATCCTCTTCATGATAATTTGCCACCTTCCCTTGAATGTATCTTACCAAACAGAACTCTACAAAGCAGTGTTCTCAACTATTAACATTCATCATAAAAGTTTTATGAGATAAATTGTTTGTGTCTTTCATTTGCAAAAATGGAAAAGTATCACCTGAATAATCAAAATATCAAAGAAAGTATAGATAAATATGAAGTCTTATATAACTTATTTTAGGTTTAACATAAAACTTTCTAAAATTTTCGTCAAGAAAAGTATCTTTGAAGATAAAAAAGAGGTAGTCTTTTAAAACAAGCTTATTTAGAAGTAGAATCTTATAGTCAGTTCTCTTTATCCCAAGAGCTTCTTGCTCAGAGAATAAAGATAAAGTGAATTTATGCAGATTTTATAAAAGCTTTGTTCCTAAAACTAGATGCTCAACTCAAAGCATTCCAGTTGCATGAAACATTTGGCCTGCCAAAAAAAATACCCCTAGACTTCTTCTATACAAAAAAAAAATTCTATAGAACCTAATAGTTCTATAATATAGATAATTTGTTTGCTTTATTTTGAGGCCACACCCAGGATTTACTCTTTTCTCTGTGTTCAGGTATCAATTCAAGTTGTGCTCAGGGTGGTGCTGAGGATCAAATATCTCACAAGGCAAGTTCCTTCGTTCCCGTACTTTGGCCTCATATCTAGATTTTATTGTTGTTTTTGTTCCAAAAAGAATTATTTTGATTAAAAATGATGTTTAATTTATACCAGGAAATTCATGGTCACAGTACATACTTTATGTCATCTTTGGGATGGTTAGAATTTGTGAATGTTCTTCTAGGTTTATGTCTACATTTGTTTTCATTTGTCTGCCAGAATTTTATCTCACTCTTACAAATTTTGGAGCTGGCAATCTGTGTCTGTCAACTTTATTCCAGTTAATTGTTTTATTCTAAATCAACTGAACTATTTATATGTCTTTTGTATCAAGACGCAAATCTAGATATCTGGAATATCTTTCCATTCCCTTCAGTCATTTTTCCAACTCTGTCAGTATACTACTGCATGGGTATGGTAATTAGGCAATGGATCTGAGTTCAGAATTTGTTTTGTTAACTACAAATAAAATATTTTTGTTTACTAAAACTTTTTACAGTCTACTATTAAATTATATGTAGTTAGCATATATAGGAAAAACTAACTCAACATGCTGAATGAAAGCTACATGCATAATTGTAACAGGGATCAAAGAAATAGTATTTTGTTTCATTATCTTGGATATGTTCTATATGCCACTTAGAAGACTGCAAAAGGTATTATGATCTTGTGCCTTGGGCAAACATTACTTAAGGAGATAACATGATTTACATAAGGATTTGGGGAATTAATATTATTTTCATAGAATGGTGAAGCTTACAGAATTTGATGCATTAAAGCTACCTCTACTGTTAGAATTTTGGCCTTATCTGATACAATTCTGCCATTATGAATTTTTAAAATTAATCATTAAAACATAACATTTAACTTGAACACATTTATATGAGTGAGATGAAGTGGTTATAAAACTGTGGTGTGGCTATGATTAGCAAAATAATCTGAGATTTATACTAAATAATTGTAGGAAGGAATAAGTCTGAAATACAAGTTATTCACTGGAGCTTATCTTGGTATTTCCAAACCTATGAATTAATTGATAGAAATTATATTTGTATTAAATTATAATTATATTCAAAAAGAGTAAGGAAATAATGGCTGTCAGTTACTTAAATAAAAAATAATTAATATTAGCTAAGAGGCTGGCTAATAGTGAAAGAAACTTAGAATAAGGAGAGTGATAATGCATATAGTGTATGAATGAATACAAATATAATCTTGGCATCAATTAAACTGTGTTGATAAAAACTTATTTTAATAACTATTTTATATAAGTTCTTGCAGAAACTGTGGCTTATTGTTATTTTAAAGGGGCTTTTGAGAAGGACTAGGCACAATGGAAAAAAGGCACATGGCTGAGTGGCACAGGGAATAAGCTGAAATGATTCTTTTCTGTTCTATCTGGAAAATTATCACTTCTTTAAAGGCATTTAGTCCCTTATTCTGAACACTGTTGCAACAACCTGTACTTAGTGGAGTTGATCTGCTAGGGATGAGTGCAATGTGAGAGCACCTTGTCTCTTCCCCTCTCAGGAGGGGTCATTCATATTTGTACACTTTGGAAGTAGAAAGTAGTTAATACCCAGATCCTTATCTTTATAAAAGGTATAAAGGAACCAATATTCTTTCATTCTGCTGATATCCATTCTTCCATTTTGCTGCCATACATATGATGCCATAACTCAATAATATATACTCATATCATCTCTCTCAGTGTCTTATACTGCTTTTATTTCTCTCACTCTTTTTCCTTAGAGTCAAAATTCCAAATAAACTAAACATTTTAAATATATAGAACTTACTATGTGTTCTTTTCCTAGGTTATCATATTATGTTTACTTCTTATCAAAGGAAAGGGAATTAACAGGAGGAAATTAACAAGAATCAATATTTTATCCTACTAGGCTCTTTATAAAGATTAGTGCATTTAATCTAAATGGAATCTATTAATCAAAACATGTTAGACATTTTACACAATGGAGAAACTGGTTCAATATAATTGAAAAAAAAATGATCTGAAAACAAATATCCGGTAGATGGGGAAGGATAGAAATTTGAAGTTTTGTCTATTTGACTTCAAAATTCATACTCTAAAATTTACCCTCTGAAAATTTCTTCTTAGAACTAGAATAACTAAAATTCTGAACAATCATAAAACTACCCCTGTGAATATTATGTTATTATAATCTAAATGGGGATAATATTGGGTATAAATTTTCTTTATTTTCTTTGTCTAGTAAGTGGTTCTAAGGCAAGCTTATTTAGTGTGGTAGCACTGACTGTGTCATTATGGACAAATCCCTAAAACAGTTATGTATCCAATGTGCATTTACTGTATAGAATAAATAAATATAAAAGGAAATAAGTTACTTATGAGGATCACCTGAATTATAGGTTTAGTTGGTATTATTTTATGCTATTTTTAAGCCAGTAGTGTAACGTGTTTTAGATCAAAATAATAATATAATTTTCCCTTTTTTATTCTTATTTTTTAATTTATTATATTTAATATAAGTGTTATTGGGGAATTAGTTTCTTTTATAGTTATCTAGTTATATTTTCTAGTTATAGCTATCTAGTTATTGAATCTAGATATAGTATCTTCTATACCAGTTATAAATTACTAGTTATAGTATCTATTTTTAGAAATTTTATAGTGAAAATAGGGTTAAGCACCTATTTCCAGATGTTGAGGACATATATGTTTTTTGGAGGTTTTAATATTATATCTTTATTTGGTATAGTACTAACAGAGTAGTTAAGTAAAACATTCCACCAGTCCTAATCATTGTACAAAGTTCACTGACATTGAATTCATATAAATTTTAGCTGTCGTCTCTTTTCTCCTTACTAATTTCCAAATTGAATTGAATATAATTTTTCATTTCATTATCACTCTATGTGCTTTTCTCTTAATATACTGTGCTTTATTTCTCCCTTTTATTTTGCTTCCTTTAATAATCTAAAAGATACAAGAGAATGTCACTTTTATTTAATATCTTTTTTAAAATTGAAGCAAGGAAATTATCACCTTGATAGAAAACGCAATATATAAAAAACTGATATCATAGAACCCTTAAAGATGTCTCAGTTTATTATCATTACAGGGCTTCAAGGAGCCATCACAATTTCTATTTGGTAAGTTTCTACCTCAACTCCCATTGTCAAATAAAATGACAGTATTAAAAATATATGTTTCTTAGAAAGCAAAGGAACGTCCTTAACATCTTTTTCATTTCAAGTGAGAGCAAGTATCAAATGTCTGCTTGTGTGAAAACTGGCAGTGAGAATTTCCAGTGAATGAGAACTAGCAAAATCAGTTCAACTTCCATATATGTTTCCTTGGATATTTTGATAGATAAAAAATGTATTCTTTGCCTCAATGAAGGTCTAACATATTAAATGAAGAAAATAGGCATTTGTAGGACCAAGAAAATAATACCATGGATAGAATATATGCCTAGCACGTACCCAACACAGGTGGATTTCTACGGCGACATATACTTTCAAGAATTTCCATAGACGGAGTCCTCAAGGCACCCTCACACTGCTGGGGTGGCCCCAATAGTCCCACGTACTGCAGGAATCAAGCACTCTAATTTCAGACTCCAGTACTGAACCATTGGCCAGTAGTAAAGTACTCTTGGGAGTAGCCCCTAAGTTCCAGAGTTCCACCTGAAAAAAAAAAAAAGCATAAAATAGACATTTGTGATGCACTCTTTTTGAAAAGAGAGTTGTTATTTACAAGCCTAACCTTAGAAAAATTTTAAAGTTGCTAAAATTATTACAGAGGCTGGAAAATAGAGTATTAAAAATTACAAGACATACTTTACATCTATGAGGGCCCTGAGTTAGATCCTGGCAAACATGGTTCACTCTTCAGTACTGCTGTTGTCAACCCTTCCTAATTATGTTAGTCTGTTCTTGTGTCTAACAGGAACAAGATATTCCAAAAAGTTACAGACAAAAATATCTATTTAATTTATTTTTGGGGGGGGTCTTACCTAGTGTACACCGAGGCTAATTCCAGTTCAGTTCAGGGAAACATAGAGTACTGGTATACAAAACATATGATCCATGTCACAGAACAATGAACTATTAAGTACCTAATGTAATATAAAAGATTTAGAGAGAAGCAAAAAAAAAAAAAAAAAAAAAAACCTAAGAAATGTACTACAATAAAAATAAGATAAAATAAAATTTGGGTATTTTTGTTAAAATGAAAACATTAAAAACCAGAGGGAAATTATTAAATTATTATACAATATTCAAAGATCAATTAAGAACATTAAAGAAGGGCCCGGAGAGATAGCACAGCGGCGTTTGCCTTGCAAGCAGCTGATCCAGGACCTAAGGTGGTTGGTTCGAATCCCGGTGTCCCATGTGGTCCCCCGTGCCTGCCAGGAGCTATTTCTGAGCAGACAGCCAGGAGTAACACCTGTGCACCGCTGGGTGTGGCCCCCCAAAAAACAAAAACAAAAAACAAACAAAAAAAGAACATTAAAGAAGCAATTATAGACATAAAAAACATAAATAAATTCAGAATTAAAAACAAAATAGATCCAGAGAGGCAATTCAATGGACTGAGCACATGCTTTGTTTGAATCAGGAAATCCAAATCAAGCCTTGATAACACAATGTTCCCCAAGCATCTAGGTCAGAGTCAGAAATAGTTCCTGGGCACTATCAAGTATAGTATATAACAAAACAAAAACACTCAGAAAAAAATGGCAATGGTAAATACTAAAGGATATGAACTCAGAACTGAAAATCTTTAAGAAAGAAATTTAAAAATGCAAAAATCATCTACTAAGTGCACAGGTGAATAGACATAGGCAAAATACTAGGAACCAATGACCTACATGGTAAAAAGGGATAAGAAAATTATATATAGACCAGTAAGACTAGCATAGCAGCTTTTAACATCTGATGATTATCACGAGTTCAACTTTCTGGTATCCCATAAGCACATACATATTACTGGCAATTCTGCTTCATATGACCCTCTAGTGCAGCAAATAATTTGTGGTTCCAAAAATTTGTAGACAAATATGTGTATTAGACACAAAATAAAGGATGAAAGCTTAGGAGTTGAAGAGATAGTACGTTGTGTGTATGTCTTCCTTCAGCTGATCTGTGTTTGATCATCAGCATTCCATATGGTCATAGATATTGCTAGGAGTAATTCTTGAGTTGTTGAGCCAGTAGTAGAGCCTGATCATCAACAGGTTTGGTCCCAAACAAACAAAAAATAACCACACTCCCCACACAAAGGATTGTAACCCCTGGCAAACACATTAGCTACAAACATGTGGGAGCACCGATGCCAGTAATTATGATTTATGTTGAGTGTGAGTGTGAGCACCACCACAATCCCCTGAGAGTTCGACAAATCAAACTTATGTTCCTCAATATGAATCTGACTCCAAATGAACATATAAGAAGGCACAAGAATTAAGGACTGCAACCTTTGGAGAGTACCCTAGACAAATGGAAATGCATCACAAAACTAATGTGCAATCCTCAACAAGCACCACGTTTACACATAACATACAACACTACAGCTAGGCATCTGTACAGTCCCAGTCATCACAACAACAATGATGGGAAGGAGAAAAGATGGAGTAAAAGTAAATTAAAGTGATAAATAAAATTGCAATTTGTGAAAAAAAAAAACAGGTGAAGATTTTTTTATTATGTAAGTTAACTGCCTGAAAGGGAAAAGAAAAAACAATTATTGAGATACACAACATGACAAAGTGTGATCTAAGAAAACAAAAAACCTGTTGCTTAAAATATCTTTGCTAAAATAATAAAATATTCATGTTTTTATAGTGAAAGCCTAGTACCATCAAAATTTTTTTCTTAGTTATATATTAAAGAGAAAAAGGCCATATACGAAGTATTCTTCAAGTAAAATTGCATCTGGTTTTCAACAGTATACAATTATAAAAGTATATGATCCTAAAACAGTATACAATCATAAAAGTATATAATTTGTTTTATTGGGAAGGGACTTTGGAGACTTTCAGCCAGTGGTTCTTGAAAGCTATTCCCAGTTTTGTGGATGGGAACAGGGGCATATCGAATACAGTTATACAAAGCCTTAGTAACTCTTGATATTTTTACCTATGACAGTTCCAGAGGAACCTCACTGGAAAGACACTTTGGATAAACCTATGATATAACTCCCACATATGCAAAGTGGAGAGGTCCAGAAATAGAGTCATTTATGGCAGTGATTGTTGGAACCACAAGGTGCCTGGAATGCTGCCCAAGTGTCCCTTAAGCAAATCATGTACACATCCTATTTAGCCTCCTTGAGGACCAGGATAGAATATTTTTGAGAAAAACATGAAATTAGTGAAAAGATTACTATTTAGTCAAATTACATATCAATATGTGTATCAGTGTTAAAAGACAGTTTTAAGAATTCGTAGACATTTGAACTCATGAACTCTTGTGGAGACAGCTCTTAGAGTTTTACCTAATAAAGATAAACTTGCAGAAACTATTGAAAAAATACTGCTAGTGAAAAAAAAATGATAACTCTAAGACTGAAAATAAATGTGAGGGTAAAAGTGGAAGAATACCATATAAATTCCCTACGATAATATGAAAATAACATTATCTTCTTAAACGGAAAGATAAAAGGAAGAAAAATAAAAACAGTATAAGCTTATTATCACACAAGTGCTAATAAAGGTTTTCATTAAAACTGGCACATGTGTCACTTAAATGTACAATAATATTTGAAACCAAACCCACACATTAGTGGCTTAACGAAACACTCAGATTCTTGTGAATAAGCTAAACTCTTCTAGACAAATCCACTAATCGCACAGGGTGGTAATCAGCCACACCTTTAGTTCACATGCTTCTCATCTTCATCTTGGGGCTTCCTAGCTAATTAGGCAAGTTTCCTGTGAGCAGTGGTTGAGGTAAGATAAGAGCCATAAAACATGTTTTTTTTTAAGTTAAACACTCCTTAGATTTAAGAGTGTTGCAGTGCCACATATCTAGCTCATGTATTAGAAACATGCATAGCACATATGAGACCCTCAATTTATCACCCCAATTCATCCCCACCTCAGTACTACAAATGGTATATAGTAAATAAAAGAAAATAGGTTAATCAAATAATTAAATATAATGGGACTTTACTCCATTTTTTAAGTTCATTAAAGTTAGGTAGTCAAAGACCTGAGAGATATTAGAAGAGGTGATTTCTAAAAGACAGAGATAACCTTGCTTGGAGTTTATTCTGGTTTTATCCTTGGCACTACGTATGGTCCCTCACAGCAGTGAGAGGAGGGATTCCTGTGTAAAGAGTAGGAGTAAATCCTAAGAACCATTGGACATGGCCCCAAACAAAATAACAAATTAAAAAGTAAAACTATAACTAAAAAGTGACAATATAGTCAAAGTCCTAAAAGTTACATAGTCAAAACTCAAAAATCAAAAGCAAGGGAAAGAACTAGAGATAATGCAGGGCACATTCTTTGCATGCATCTGACCTGATTTTGATCCCTTGCATTCTATATGGTCTTCCAAATCTGCCAAGAGTGATTCCTGAGAACAGAGGCAATAGTATATCATGAGCACTGCCAGATATGTCCCAAAAATTAAAAAATTTCAAGAAAGAATACAGGTTTTCAAAAAATTCATAATATTACATGAGAAGGTGATGAGGTGATGAACAGTTAGATAATTAATAAACAGTTAGATAATAATGGATAAAAGATAAACTCAGGAAAAAATAACAAAAAAACTAAATAAAGAAAAATGAATGTTGTTTATTTTATAATATTATTTAAAAATTAACTCTAGGATAAATATACAAAAGTTCCTAAGTACCAAACAATAACTAAAATAAAATCATTAACCAAAACCTTACAACACATAGTAAAATAAATATTCCAAATATAATACCTTTAATAATCTTAACTGTAAGTAATATGATCTAAGACCAAACTGATTAGTTACTTTAACAAATACAAGTAAACTTAAATGACTTTAGCCAAACCAGGTCTCATACCTGCAAATCAATATGGTCTCAAAGTACTACCAAAAGTGATTCCTGAGTGCAGAGGCAAGAGTAACTCCAGTTATGGCCTCCAAACAAAACAGATTATAGTTAATTTAATAGTGATATTGTATAAACTCCAGGCTAAAGATAAGTAGCAGATTTAAGTTTAAATAAGTACAAAAAACACCACAAATGGACGTAGGGAGGAATAAAAGAACATGTACAGAGCCTATAGCCTGTAGTTATTCCCTTGACAGTATACTGTAAGGGGAGAAACCTTGTATCTCTTAGGCCAAGGAATTCCCTTTCTAATCTTCCAAATATTTACTGTGCCTATGCAAAAAAAAAACAAGAATCACAATATAATTTTTGTTTTGTTATTGCTGTTGTTTTTTTTTGTGCTTTGTTTTTATTTCAGGATCATGGTTATTGTGTGGTTGTTGTCTTTATTGCTGTGGTGCTTTGATTTTTTTTTGTATTGTTGTTATGTTTTATTCTTCTCTTTTCCTTTTTTCTCTCAAGTTAATATTTATAGCCTCTACAAGGACTTCTCCCATTTTTTGGTTCTTTGATTTTTGCTCCATTTTATCTTTTTCCTTCCTTCAAACAGAACCACAAACTTGAACTTGAACTTCCTTCAAAGTTGAACCATCTTCTTCTGCCTCACAAATTAAGGGGGAAATAATGGAGGGTACCAAGACCAAACAGTCATATGAACATTAAGTGGAAATAAAAAATGATCAGACTTAAATACCAAACCCAAAGCTAATGACAACAGACTCAATACCCAATCTATAACAACCTAGACACAGAGGGGACCACTTATACTAGCATCTCAGGAGATAAAGGTAGGAGATATGGGATGCATGCTGGGACTGGGTGGAGGGAAGACAACATTTGGTGGTGGGAATGCCCTGATTCAATGTGCCTAAAATATTACTGTGAAAATTTTGTAATACACTTAGGTCAAAATAATAATTATTATATATAAAATAGTACAAAAAGCAAAATTAAAGACTTAAATAAGGAAATCCGAGGAAAATTCAAGCAAACGTTTCTATCTGATAATTTTAGGAGAAAGGCAAAAAGTTGTAAGCAAGATAAAGAAAAAAAGAACGCTTCATTCACAACATCTGCAATTCACAAGGGAGACAGAGCAATTATAAATGTATACGCACCAATAAATACAGCAAGAAACTTCACAGAGACTGAAAATTATATGAGAAGGAATATCAAAAAAATGTATCAATAATAGAAGTTTAATACTGTTTCTTGCTTGAAAAGAAAATTATATTACCTACAATACAGTGAGGGTATAGAGGACCTAAATGATTTATTCAACTTATATATATATATATATATATATATATCATATATAAATGTTTAATGTTCTGGAATATATACTGCAAATAAAAAATACAAATAATTTAGGACTTTTTTCTTAAAAGCCAAGACTAATAATTTTAAAATACATATGGTCAAACAGATTAGTTTTCTATTTGTTGCAGGAAAAGACTACACATGAGACCTCACCAGATCTCTCAATAAGATAATGTGATAATGGCATGTTATAGAATTTAACCTTATTAGATAAACTGGTGAAAGTCTGTCAGAGCATGACTTTTTTTCAGGGTCAAATACTAGGAGAAAGTAACCATAATTCAATGGTTTGCTTTCCCAATGCTTACTTTAGAGGAATAGCTAAATGGATTTCATTTGAACTAGTACAAAGAAGCAGTCACTGAGACACTCATGTGTAATGGAAAGAGAATTTAGCAATATACCCAAAATTTCTTTGATATTCTTCTTTTTAGTAATAAAAGCTTGCTTCTCCATTCCTTAGCTGTGGCCTATTGTAGTGACTCATTTGTAATTACATACTACAGAAGGGGATGGTATATTGTTTGTGAGTGATATGGAAAACTGCATTTTCATTTATATTTTAGAATGGCAATATCTTTATTTGTATCTGTCTCTTTCTGTTTCTGTCTTCTCTATCTGTCCCTGTATCCTCTGTCTGTTTCTGTCATCTGCCTACAATCTCTCTCTCTCTCTCTCTCTCTCTCTCTCTCTCTCTCTCTCTCTCTCTCTCTCTCTCTCTTTCTTTCTCTCTCTTCTGTCTGACTCTGTCCCTGTCTCTATACCTCTCTGTCACTTGCTTTCCCACTCTTATTTAGACCAGAACTAATGTTTTGAGAAACTGTATGAAGACCCTCATGTATTGACCAACAGAGGCTTGTCCATGTGGACATCAGCAAGCCTACTCACAATGTGAATGGACTTTAAACAGGAGGATCAAGCCCTAGTACTTTTTCTCAGGTGATTACATCCTGTGACTGGACCCTCACAGAAGAGTTGTTCCTGATTCCTGAATTACTGGAATGAAGATGGGATAATACCAGTTGTAAATAATTTAGTTTGCAGGTAAATTTGTTACACTATTAAAGTAGATCTACACACAATAGATAACTAAGACAGTTAAAGTTGCAGGGACATTCTTAAATTAACTGAGACTAAACAAGTATGTTAATACAGCAATAACTAACAAAGACAAAAGCAAATGTAACAACAATGAAACTCAACTTAATGAGGTGATATATGTTAATGTAGACTAGAAAAAGATATTAGAAACTACTGCTAATATTAATGTTATCATGATTATGTAGGACAATCACATGGTTTCATTGTAACATTTGGGGTAAATGCAAGATAAAATATTTAGGATTAAATGGCCTGTTGTCTCTTATAACTATATCACATTATGGGTTAACCACAAAATATATGCAAACTTAAGCAAATATAGTGGTGTTTTAACTATTGTTTCAGGCAATTTGTGAGTATGTAGGTTCATTTAATTACCTCTGAGGAATCCAACTGTTTCTCTATGAATTTTTAATAATAAATAATTGGAGGAAACTTATATAAAGGTGACCTGAAAAGAAAATTCACAATATGTACAAACAGACTAAGAGCTTGCCAAATCCATTGACCCAGTAATTTTCCTCCTTGAGCTGTAACGCAAGAAAATAATCAGAGAAGTGTCATAGGTTTGTAGCCCAAGAAATTTATTTCAAAGCTCCCACTTATTTTAAAAATTTGAATACAATATAAACTTTAAAATAGAGAATTAATAAGTGTATCATGGTATAGCCATGTATTTGCCGGTAATTAAAAATAAGGTTTTAAAAAAAAGAACATTTATTACCATTTTCTATGGAGTAAAAAAGTGATTATATGAATTTTAAAACTATAAAAAATTATATAAAATAAAATCTGTTTATATACTTACCATTTATTTATAAAAATTATAAATGTTGCTAGAATTTTCCAGGTCAGAAAAACCAATATTGGTATATGTAATGTCACGCATTTTTGCATTTCTTACCTAAATGAGTAGCTATTCCCTTTGTGTTGGAGGCTGTTAGAGCTAGAGAGCAAAATGAAGTCTCTGATGCCTAAAACTTAAGGCCTGTGTACGTGACAGGTGGCCACTGTGGTATTTACCCCCTGGACCTAAAAGAAATGTTAACCAAACAAGACAGATGTCCCAGTAAACTGCCAGAGTTGCTAAGATAAGATCACACATCCTGGTAAGCTACCATTGTGAAAGAATATTTGTGCCCCATAAAGATAATGTATAACTGGAAAAGTCCCTCCTGCTTCAACCACCCTCCCTTTTGCAAAAATGCATGGAAAAGTACTGACTGTTACTTCCGTATTTTGCTCATGCTATAAAAGCTAGCTCCCTTTCAATAAACTTTGGCTCTTGATCAGAGATTTTTGTCTTGAGCCCATTTCTTTCCCAGCCTCTTTCCTCCCTTTTAGGTTGGATCCCACTCGAGACCCACAAATTACTTCACGATCCTCAGTCCACCTTGTGGGCAGGGTCCCGGGGGTCGCACCTCTGTAATCATAAATATTGGTGATTTAACTATTCTAAAAATAAAGGCTTTACTTTTGATGAAAATATGTTGAGAAGAACTATGTCAAGAAAAATGGTACATTGTGAATACTAAAGATTTAAATTAAATCTTTTACTTTTAATTAATAGCACTTATTACAACTGAATATTTACTGCAATTTGACAACTATGTAGCATATTAATGCTATCTTATGTTCTGAGCCAGTGTATTGATGTTTTTTGTACTGTCATAGTAGACCTATGTTGGAAGGTAACACCTTTATCCTTTATTATCAAACTTAGCTCTATTTCACTTGATTAAAGGAAGGTATTATTATCATTGGCTAGTTTCTCAGTCTGAGACATTGTATCTAAAGTCTGATAAATTCTTTATTTTTTATATTTATCAATTGAACTGGGACTTTTGATCATATTTAAGGCATTATTTTGTTTCGTGTGTGTTTATTTCAAACCTTGCTTTTGAGGAATCAATTATTTAATATGAACTTTGACTTATTTTATAAACCTTGGTTTATTTGATTTTTTTTTTTTTTTTGGTTTTTGGGCCACACCCTGTGACGCTCAGGGGTTACTCCTGGCTACGTGCTCAGAAGTTGCTCCTGGCTTCTTGGGGGACCATATGGGATGCCGGGGGATCGAACAGCGGTCCGTCCTAGGCTAGTGCAGGCAAGGCAGGCACCTTACCCTCCAGCGCCACCAGCCCAGCTCCCTGATTTTTTTCTTTGTCTTGTCTTCTAACAAAATGTTTTTGGATGTTTGAAACAACCTAATTATATTAAACTATCATAAATAACTATCATCTGGTTCAATAACATCCAGTTTGACTGCAAATGTTCAGGGAAAATATCTCTTAATCATCTCTCTATCTCCTTTTCTTGTTTCTTTGGGGTCACACCTGGCAGCGCTCAGGGGTTACTCCTGCCTTTACGCTCAGAAATCGCTCCTGGTAGGCTCAGGGGGACCACATGGATGCCGGGATTCGAACCACCACCTTTTGTATGTAAGGCAAACGCCCCTGCCTACATGCTATATCCCCGGCCCTCTATCTCTTTTTCTTTTAAATGAATGTGTGCAAAATTATTTTCAGGTGAACTAATGTAAGCACCTTCATTCAGTCTTCGTACATTAGAATATATCTTAATAAATTTATTTAGTGCAATGAGCAAATATGTAAGAAAGTTTTGGCAACAAAACATTGTTAATCTCTCCCCATTCCCAAGACTTGTGCAGTATTTATCATTCCTTTGTGATTTGTGTCTAACTGTTTATTCTGGGTATGAAGATGAGTGAAAACTGATTCTGATTCCAGAAATTTTGTACAAATAGAGATCTGAACACTTACATTTATATTGGTGATATGAGAAAAGAAAAGGCAAGTAAAATATAAGCTCAGCGCTTTGTGATATTTCAGTTATTAAAATTATACTTCCAAAAACTATTTTTCTGTTATCTTTACCAGTAAAAATGGATGCATTCTGTTTAACATCATATTCATTGAATTCAATTCTGATATATAATACCACTGTTTTCATCACTGACTGTACTAACCAAGTATATAGGAAGTAAAATTTACATTACTAAAAGATTGGAAGAGAACTAATTTCCCTTAAAATCATTACAATTAAACATACTACCTCTTACATCCTACTGCCTTTTTTATTTATGGCAGAGATGGTTTTGCATATACATTTCAAACCAAACAAATTTCTCTTTGTTTGAGGTTTTTGATTCTTTCATCACTTTCATCTGCATCTGGGATGTACATAATCTTTTATTTAGAGTTTACAATAATTTGGGGGAGATGCATAGGCAAAATTTTCATCACAGATTCAAGCAGCACATTTACTAATTTTTTTCATAAAATAGAAAATCATTTAACTCTGAGAACTTTTCAATTAGACTTGAAGAAAATAGTTATTATAAAATAACTTTGGATTTTTAATTCTATTTAAACTTAATATTCTTATTTAATAAGTTATTTTATGAAATACTTGTTTATATTCATGCTGCCATGTTTGAAACTGTTATTCAAGTTTTCTGGTTTAGAACACATACATACACACACAGGCATGATGGGCAAAAGTTTATGAAGATGATATTATAATTTTTCCAAGCTATTTTATTTGTTACTAAATTCTGGACCTAACCAATATGAGAGTTGCTGGCTTTACTAGAATTTGAATGTTTTGCATTTTGGAGTTGAATTTTCATATTATATTTACTATTTCAAATAGCTTTTAAGTTATATTAATATATGTTGTTTCTATACAATCTAATTGTCTTATCTATTTTTAACGTTATCTTCAGTAATGATTCAAACTGTACCATTTCCTGCTGATGAGTGTATTATTTCCTGCAACAGCTATCAGATATAACTTTGTTTGGAGAGTGATTATCTCCCCTAATTTTCTATTCATGAGAACCTAGACTATCTGGCACAATGTTATACTTAGAAATTTTTTCTGTGACTTTATTTGTGAAAGAAATATTTGAAATTAAGTTGGTTTTATTATTAAATAACATGCATATGCACATACTTGTCATATTTCAGTTACCAAGATTCATTCGTTTCTTTTAGCCTTGATTAGAAAAGAGATGAGTTAAAATTTCTGCCACTGTATTAATGACTTTAGTAGACTACAATAATTTTTACAAATGTGCTTGCTACTGTATATTTTTCTTTTTTCTTTTCTTTTCTTTTTAACTTTCTTCACTTCCTTTTTATTTTTATTTCTATTTACTCAATACTTCTTTCACTTATTTGGAAATAAATGTATTATGATCAACTATCAACTGTGTAATGAATTTTCTTGTAATACATTAATAAAAGAGATGAGTCAATTGTGCTGTATGATTACCTTGGTAAAAAGAAGTGTGGGAAATAATTTCTACTCTATTAGGAAGAAAAATAAAATTTTTTACTTTTTTTTATCTTGGGTCACATTTGGTGATACTCAGGTGTTACTCCTGGCTAAGCGCTCAGAAATCGCTCCTGGTTTGGGGGACCATATGGGACACCAGGGGATAGAACCATGGTTAATCCTGGGTCAGCCATGTACAAGGCAAATGCCCTATCGCTGCAATATTGCTCCTGCTCCTAACTTTTACATTTTTATTATATCCATTGCCTATTTTAATGGTTTTTTATTTTATGCAATGTATTTATGTACATTTATACTAATTTAATTTTTATTATTATATATTTGAAATACTATGAAATCCACTCTATACAGTTTCAAAAATGATATTCAATATTTAATTTAAATGATATTTAATAATTTTAATTTTAATTTTCAGTAAATATTATTAAGTGCACCATTGAAATGGATCCTTGAGGAGCTTGGAAATTTCAATAGGTAAAACCATTATTAGTTAAAAATAGAAAATAAATAGATGAATAGGGAGACACTGACCAATCAATTTAGATTAATTTCTTTCTCATAAGACTTTCCACTAAAACTTAAGAAAATACTGGGGGCCGAAGCAGTAGCACAGCGGTAGGGCACCTGCCTTGCACACACTAACCTAAGACAGACAGCAGTTAGATCCCCAGCATCCCCTATGGTCTCCCAAGCCAAGGGTGATTTTTGAGCGTAGAGTCAGAAATAACCACTGAGCTACACCAGGTGTGGTCCAAAAACCAAAAAATAAATAAATATAAATAAATAAATAAATAAATAAATAAATAAATAAATAAATAAATAAATAAATAAAAACCTTAGTAAATACTGGAAATATTCATAGTCATTTTTATTTAAAACACTAGCAATTCCAGCAGTCTACATAAATTGATATCTAATGCTTCTAAATAGTTTTATTTGGTCCCAAAATATTGTATAAGAATGTGAAAGTTTCAAAGGGTTAAAGTGCATGCCTTGTTTGACTGAAACCCAACCACATCATGTTTGTAACCAAGATGTTTAAATAAAAAATATTTAAAAAATTATTAAATTATTAACTATTTAAAAAAAGTGCATGCCTTGTATGGGCAAGGCCCTGAGTTTGAGTTCTACTACCCTATGTTGAGCCTCTCTTGACATATTGTTGCTGAAAATCCACCCCCAAGCCTCACACCTGGACTAAAAGAAAATCCCAGCATGCTATGACAGTTGTATAATATACAAGAAAAAACATGTACCTCTTAAATTAAGATCATTTGCAGCAAGTTTCATAAAAGCATTCTCACACAATTCAACAATACATATTCCATTTCACAATTGGAGTGATGAACACTTTTGACTTGTTTCTCAGAGGCAGGCAGTGTAGTGAGAAGGAGATGTGTGAGAGATCATTCTTTCTCTCTTCTGTTATATGCTAGCTATAAGTAATTGAGAAAGTAAACCTCATATTTTACTGCAAAGGGAAATTACAATAATTATTCTGAAGAAGAGTTGTAAAGACTAGATACGTTAGAAGACTAACTTAGCATTACGTACATAGAAGGCACTCAATAAATTAGAACAAGATGCTGCTGAACTCTCTGTCACCACATTTGTGTTGTCACTTAGTCCAGAGGGATACTCGATTAATACTGATGCCATGATTCTGCTTTAATAAGCTTTCATACCGTTATCCTATCTCTCTTCTATGTTAGAAGCTCGAATTTTTTTATTGTGACAAACCAGGAAATTAATTTTAGATCTAATTTTGTAGTCTCCAATATTCCTTTCTTCAGGTATCTAAATGTTGATTTTCTACATCGATGTTCATACACCATATATGAGGAAATGATCTGTCATCTATCTCTAAAACTGTTGCTAGATCTCACTGCTCACAAGCTAATATAAGAGTCTTCTCAAACTCATTTCTCTAAGTTTCTGACTTCCTTGAACTTCATCTAAGGTGGATACACATATCAGCCATTCTCATTTTCCTTCAAAATGAAATTCCTTTCAGCACCTTTTTCTGCCCAAAGCAGGAAACAACCCTACGTGCCCCAGCACTTCCTCTCCGTGTTTTTCACAATATTAGGCATCATTGTCTGCAATTTGGAGTCATTTGGCTTATTATAAGGGCACATACTGTACTTCATTAGCAGAGCTGCTATAAAATTATGAAACATTGAGGGAAAATAATAAGATATTTTAGACTTACTTGTTTCTTGCTTAAATTATGCAAAGCCCTTCAGGGAAAATATAGGCAGATGGTATTTGAGAGATTTATTGTTTTCTTACATATTTGTAAACAAATACTACAAATTAAAAGTTTTAGGATTATCTTTAGGATACCTACTACCAAATTCATATATAAATTGATATCAAAGGAGAGTTAAAAATTGTGATATTCATTTTTGTATTACTATCCTTTTTTGTTATAGTCTCTACTATTTAAAAGAGGTTTGAAAATTTATTCAAAGTTGCTTTTTGCAAAGCACACATAATAAAAAATCACAACAACCTCAATTTTGGGGTCCAAGTATACTTTTTGTAACCCACGTAAACTCCATAAGAACACTGACCTTTTTTAAAATTTATTTCCATATACATAGTCATAATACAGCTTGCCCCCACACACACACATATTCTAATCGTTAGGCAGTACAAAATTCACAGGTACTTAAAAATGAAATTAAATAACTTATTACTGTTTAAAATATAAAAATGAAACTTCCATAAATTTTGCCTTAAAATGTAGATAAAATTACATCCTGACAATGACTGACAAAGTCACAAGCACTAATGTGAACACTGGCCTTAGCATTTTTTATGGAATTTCATGGAATTTAAACATTATCGATAAATAATATCATTCTAAAGTTTTTGTTTTATTAGTTGTGTTATTTGTATCCTCCTGACCTATGTGGATACTTGCATGCAAAATATTCTCAGTAAAAAACTTATTGAAACTAAAAATAAAATAAATAAAATAAAAATGAAATACTTAAATTTCTTCCTGAGGAATGGCTGTGACTTTTGGAAACTTGAGTTACTTCATGAAATAAAGAAAAACATCCTTAGATTACTTAGACTTTGGTCACAAAGTCTCTAAAGCTGAAAGTATTTTCAAAGGTTTTCATTCTTCATTCATTGATTTTTGGTTTGGAGGCAATGTCTTGTGGTGTTCAGGGATTACTCTTGTCTTAATACTCAAGAACTACTCCTGCTAGTACTCTGCGGACCATATGGGATACCACTATCAAACCCAGATAGGACATGTATAAGGCAAGCTTCCTATCCACTGTACTGTTTCTCTGAACCCTACAAAGGTTTTTATAAACAGAGTTCAAAAATGATTTTATGCAAATCAAGGATGTATTAGTCTAAGAGAATCAGATTATTCTGTTGTTTTACTAATATTGAAATGTTTCCCTTCCACTTTACCTCTAGTAAATTTTTCTTGTTCTTATAGTGATTTTTACTGCACTTTCTGTTTTTTCATTGTCCAATTTTGTATACAAAAAAGCAGAAGAAAATCCTCAATAGATATTTAATCATCTTAAAATGCTTCTCAGCCATTTGGAGTGGGGGGGGGAATATATCTTTTTAGAGCAGTTTGAAGATATCTTATCAATTTGCAATGATATTTTAGTGAATAAACATTTTTATTGTATTTTGACATTCAGAATAATTTTCTCTTGCTAAAGATGAATACAAATACAGGGAGAAAACATTCTATTTTGGTGGAAAAAGGTTAAGCTAGTGAATCATATTGTTTTTCTGACTTTTACAAATAGACATAGTCATGTACTTCAATAGTTTCATAAGAATTGAATTTGAAAATTGAATTGCTTGTTTTCTTTTTTTCTCTATTTTGTGGTATGGCTCTCATATTCTCATTTTCAAATGAAATTAATAAATAGACACATTTCAGAAACTTTTTGGAGTTATAATAAAAGAGAATATAGATACTTCAAAAACCTATGAACAATAATTGGAGGTTCCATTTGTTTGTTTAGTTTTGAGGTGTGTGTGGGAGGAAGTTTGGGTTACACCTGGCTGAAACCTAAGGTTACTCCAATCTTTATGCTCACAAGGTCATTCTAGAGTTTTGGGGGTACATTTTTGCCTAACAGTTAACCAGGTTCAGCTACATACAACGCAAGACCTTTAACTTCTGTACTTTCTCTCTGGATGTCTTTCATAACAGGCGCTACTGATGAGCACAGTCATGATTAGTCCACTCCACACAGACTCTCCATCTGAGTAGTTGACCATAGGTGCCTATATTAATAATTATGCTTCTCAATATAATGAAGCAATTTCATTGATTGAAATACTATCATGTGAAGAAGATAATTATACTAGTTTTCTAGGTTTTTATTCATAGTTTAATCACAAAAAAAACATAAACTAAAATTAGCTTAAGGTATAAAATGAAATATTTGTGTGAAAAAATAGTGATTTTATCTTGATGGGTCTTTTACTCTGCTTATTAATACCAGTAACTTTATTAAAAAACAAAACTGGGATCCAGAGAGATAATCCAGAATTTAAATTCCATGCCTTGTATGTACTGACCCTGGCCCAATCCCTGAAATCAATTATGTAGCAAGTACCACTATTAGTAATTTCTGAGCACAGAACCAGGAGTATGCCCTGAATATTGCCAAGTGTACACAACCATGCCCTAAAAAGATTAAGACCCTCTCTTTTTATTTTAGGGTGAACTAGTCACCCCAAGGGGAGATATTCCTTTGCATAGATCATTTATTTTTTAAAAGTAACAAAAGGTAAAAAAAAAAAAAAAAGCCATCATTCTATCCTTCAGAAAACTTTCCATAAAATCAAAATTTTGAAAAATACATTTGGAGTGGCAATATTGTTTTATTTGCTTTCCTATCGTATTCTGTGAAAAAATGTCTCAGGAAACACAGCATATCAATCTATTTCACTTTCATTTTGCAATTGGTAAATGGCTGTGAGATCAGACATTTTTACTTACTGAAGTTTTCTAGTTGATAGTGCTATCTGTGCTTCAAAAATTAAATTGTTCTTTCAGATATATTAATGCCCAAATTAGATTTTCTAAAATGAAATTATCCATCATTTTACTAAGTTCTGTAATTCTCCAAGCTGTGCTGTAAAAAAAGAAAACACCTCCCGTTGTGGGGAAACAAACAAACAGATCTTCCTATATAATAGTATTAGTCAGAGTGGACTCAGGATCAACAAGAATTAACGTTGAAAGGCACCCTGCTATTTTGAGTTTATCCAAAATTTAGGCCTTTTCCCTCAGTTTTTATAAAAACAGAATATAATGAACTGGAGAGATAAAACAGTAAATTAAATACTTGCCTTACATAGGCAGAGCTAGGTTGATGCCTGAAAACCACATATGGTACCCTGTATACTACCTGTAATAAATTCTGAGCACAGTTTTAGAAGTCAATCTTAATAGGCAAAAAATATGGTCTCAGGACCAAAATAGATATATAAAATAAATATGAGTTTGAACTATCTAGAAGAGGGGGATGAGGGTGGAAAGTTTTAGAATCATGAACATTTTAAGTGAAAGCAAAAATAATCTCAAAGGAGACCGAGGGAACCTGTCGGCTTTACGTGTTTCTCTTTTCTTCTCTCTTCCTAAAGCTCTCCTAAAAGAACCAGGAAGGGCCCAGAAAAAACTGTCTCCTGGAACCACTCAGGCCTAAAGGCCAAGAAATACTGAGTGAGTGAAAACCGGCTACCAGAGACGCCAGACAGAGAGGTGACTTCTTTGTCTGTGAAGGCAGGTGGGAGGGGTCTGGCCCTGCTGTGAGATTGGTGACTGGGAGAGACTGAGGGGACCAGCTGGTTTTGCGGGTTTCTCTTCTCTTCTCTCTCCTGACGATCTCCTGAGCCGGCCAGTAAGGGCCCAGCAAAAACAGTCTCCTAGAGGCTCCAAAAGAGCATAACCATTCCGCTTTGCTTCGCAGCTGCATACTTTCTAACTAATGAACCCCACCATAACATGCAAAAAAAAAAAATCACACTACAAGTGTGACAATGGGGAAATATCACAGGCAAACACCATGCACAGAGAATGAAGATGATAGCTGTGATGACCTAAAAAATAACAATCATTTGATTAATCCTCCAATAAGGAGTTTAAAATAGAAATATGGAGGATCCTCATGGAAATCAAATAAGTCACAAACTCTTGCTGAACAGAACACAAAGTCAGAAATCAGAAAACTCCACACTGAAATAACAGATCTGAACAACATGGTAGTGGATCTGAAAAACTCAATGAAAAGCCTCTCAAACAGGGTAACAGCAACCAAGGAGAGAATCAATGAACTGGAAGATGAAACTCCATACAGAAGAAGTGATTGGAAAAGAACCGTACATCAAATGATCAGATAATAAAAAAGTACTCAAGGAATGTGAACAGATGAAAATTGAAATCTTTGATAAATTCAATGGAAACAACATAAGAATCATTGGAGAAACAGAAGCCCAGGAAGGAGATCCCCAGAAAGAATCCAGAGTCAACGACATCATCACAGAGAAACTCCCAGAGCTAAAGAGTTCATGCAATCAAATCTTGCATGTCCAAAGAGTACCAGCTAAAAGAGACTGGAAGATAAACACCACAAGACACATCCTAGTCACAATGACAAATACTGCAGATAGAGATAGAATACTGAAAGCATCAAGATCAAAAAGGAAAATTACATTCAAAGGAGCATTCTTAAAATTTACAGAAAACATGTCACAAGAAACTCTCAAGGCCAGAAAATAGTGGTGGGTGATTGTTACAAGACTAAATAAAATGGATGCATCACCTAGAATACTGCACCCAGTCTGACTCACATTCAGGTTTGAAGGAAAGATACATAGCTGCATGGATAAGCAACTGCTCAGAAATTTTACAGATGCAAAATCAGCCTTAAAGGAAAAAACGGAAAGGTCTACAAGTAGACTCTACTTTAAGACAAGATATACCAACAGACACACCAAACTTATACACAAAGATGACATTAAATCCCATGACAATCATCTACCTCAATGTCAATGAATGAAATGCACCAATTAAGAGGACACAGAGTGGCTAAATAGATCAAAAAGATGAATCCAACCTTCTGCTCTCTACAAAAAAACCCTTCTTAATAGTCAGAACAAACATACTCAAAATCAAAGGCTGGAAGAAAATCATCTAAGCAAAACAACACCCTTTAAAAAGCTGGGGTGGCCATATTAATATCAGAAGACACAAACTTTAGACTCAGAAAAACTGTAAGGGACAAAGATGGACACTTCATACGAATCAAGGCATATATAAAACAGGAAGAAATCACACTACTAAACATATACATACCAAAATGAGAGACCAACAAATTATCTAATACAATTATTGAAAAATTGGAAAGAGGAAATAAATAATAGCACAATATTGCAGGAGACTTCAATATGGCCTGTCAACACTTGATAGGTCAACCAGACTGAAACCAAAAAAAACAAAAACAAAAACAAACAAAAAATCATACTAGCCCTGAATAGAGAAATAGAAGAAAGAGGCCTAGTATATATATATAAGGACACACCATCCCCAGAAACCTGGATATACATTCTTCTCCAATGTGCATGGGCCATTCTCCAGGATAGCCCACATGCTGACACATAAAACATAACTCCATAAAATTAAGAGGTTAGAAATTGTGCAAGCTACCCTTTGCTGACCACAAGGCTCTGAAATTAGATGTGAATACAAAGGGGTCACAGAAGAAAAACCTTTAACAACTGGAAATTAAACAGGCCTACTACTGAACAACCAGTGGGTCCGAGATGAAATCAAAGAGGAAATCAAAACTTTCCTGGAAACAAATAACAATGAAGGCACAAACTATCAGAATCTATGGGACACAGTAAAAGCGGTACTGAGAAGAAAATTTATAGCTTTGCAAGCACACATCAGGTAGGAAGAAGGGAACATAACTCAATAGCTTAATGACACAGCTTACAAAATTAGAAAATGTTCCACAAAAGGAACCAGAAATAGGAAGACAGAAGGAAATAACAAAGTTGAGAGCAGAAATCAATGAGATGGAAACCCAAAAAACAATCTGAAAGAGCAACGAAAGCAGAAGTTGGTTCTTTGAAAAAAAAATAAACAAGATTGATAGACCATTGGTAAAACTCTCACAAAGAGAGAGAGAGAAACTTGATAACCCATAATTAGAAATTAAAAAGGGGAGATCACTACAGATATTGCAGAAATTCAAAGGGTAATCAGAGACTACTTTGAGAAACACTGTCACTAAACATGAGAAACCTTGAAGAATATGGAATAAATTTTTGGATTCTTTTTAACCTTCCACGGATGAATAATCGAGGATGTAGCATATCTGAATACCCTCATCACTATTGAGGAATTAAAACGGTAATCCAATGTCTGCCCTAAAACAAAAGCCCAGGTCCCAAATGGATTTGCTAATGAATTCTTTCCAATCTTTCAAGAGGAGCTACTACCAATCTGGCTATGTTCTTTTATGAAACTGAAAAAACAGGAACACTTTTAGGAAGCCAACATCACCTTGATACCAAAACCAGACTATATGCTGCCAAAAAAAGAAAATTACAGACCAATATCCCTGATGAACACAGATTCAAAAATCCTCAATAAAATCCTCGCCAATTAGGATCCAATGCCTCATCAAGAAGATCATTGACTACGATCAAGTAGGTTTCATCCCAAGAATGCAAGAATGGTTAACATCCATAAAATCTATCAACATATTAGCAACATATTTGTTGTGTATTATCAATATAACATCTACAAGAAAAATAAAAATCACATATCATATCAATAGACGCAGAGAAATCATTTGATAATTTCCAACACCCATTCTTGATAAAAATTCTCAGCAAGATGGGAATGAAACAGAAACCTTTCTCAATCTAGTTTGAAGCCATCTACCACAACTCATGGCAAATATTATCTCAAGGGAGAAAAAACTAAAAGCCTTCTCTTCTAAATTCTGGTACAAGACAAGGGCTGACCGCCTCTCATCACTCTCTTAAAACATAGTACTGGAGGAAGTGCTTGCTTTAGTGACCCAGGCAAGAAAAATACTATCAAGGGAATCCAGATAGGAAAGGAAAAAGTCAAGCTCTCACTGTTTGAAGATGGCATTATATTCTACTTAGAAGACCCTAAAGACTCTAACAAAAAGCTTCTAGAAACAATAGATTCATATAGCAATGTGGCAGGCTACAAAATTAACACACAGAAATACAATGGCCATTTTTATACACCAAGAATGATAGGGAGGATATGGACATTAAGAAAACATCTCATTCACATTAGTGTCATACAAACTCCAAATATCTTGGAGTCAACTTGACCAAAGACATGAACTACCTATACAAAGAAACGTAATAAAACCCTGCTCCAAGAAATAACAGAGGACACAAGGAAATGGAAAACACATACCCTCCTCATGGATTCGGTAGGATTAAATCATTAAAATGGCAATACTCCCCAAAGCATTGTACAGATTTAATGCATCCCTCTAAAGTTACTCAAGAAATTCTTCAAAGAAGTGGATCAAATATTCATTTGGAACAATAAACAGCTTCGAATAGCTAAAGCAATTCTCTGCAAAACGAATATGGGTGGCATTACTTTCCCCAACTTTAAATTGTATTACAATGTATATAGTTATCAAAACAAAAACAGTATTGAGATAAAGACAGATTCTCAGATATAAGTGGAATGGCTTGTAGTATTCAGAGAATGTTCCCCAGACAATCACCTAATTTTTGATAAAGTAAAGGAGCAAGAAATCCTAAATGGAGCAAGGAAAGCCTCTTCAACCAGTGGTGTTTGCACAACTGGTTTTATCTACTTGCATAAAAGCAAACTCAGACCCCCCCAGCTAACATCATGTCTAAAAAGGTGAAATCCAAATAGTTAAAGACTTTGATATCAGACCTGAAACCATAAAGTTTATAGAAGAAACATGTAGGCAAAACACTCCCTGACATATTTGTAATCAAGGTGTTTTAAATAAAGATTTAAAAAAGACTACAATGAAATAGATAAAAACTTTTAGTCATTGGAAAAATAGTGTTAATAAAGAAAATAATTTATAAGTTATATTTAAACATATCTTTATTTTGCAAAAGAAGTTATTTACATCTTCATTATTTTCTAGATTTCTATATGCTTTTTACATAAGAGTAAACTTTCTTCTATGGAAGAAATGCAGGAGTCTATTGAAATCATTCATCAGCTAAAATTCAGTAATGCTCAATATAAGACATTCTATATGTCTTCTGTATTATTTTTGAATTATTTGTGGTATTTCTGTATTGTCATTAAAAGAATTATAAATGTAAGAACTTCCATTAAAAAAACTCAGTGAAATGAATGCACAAAATAAATAATCTCAAATGTTCCTCTTATTTGGGGGTCCAAAGTTAGACTCAAATTTATTGAATAATGGGAGATAAGCCATACATTGTATGTATTTATTTCAAAATCTATTCATTAATTCAACAAGTGTGTATATATATACATATATATACATACATACATACATATGCTCTTTATTTTGCTTGTCATTATTTTAAGGAATCATTTGGATAAGTTGCTCAGCTTCACTTGCTTTCTAACATAAAGTAAATATACAAGTTATTTATAAACTTATCTGGGGCTAAGAGGTAGATACAACAATAGTATTCTCATACCAGATTAATTATAATATAAAAGAAGTGAGGGGGTAGTTCATATTCCTTTATTCATTTAACTACTTCACCACTTTCCCATCATATTAAGCTATCTTTGTATTGCATGAAGCCATTAGATTTTTTGAATTCATGAAATAAATATTGATTACTTATCATTGATAATGGGACATTAAAAAGGTTACATCTTCTATTCAAGGTACTTTAGAACTAGCTTTCCTTAACTTCCTGATCATATAAGCTATTGATCCTTACTCTACCCTCATTCTCCTTTATCTCCCATCATTGCTGTTCTCACCTTTCATTTATTCCTTTTCTACCTCAGGTATAGAGAAACCATGTGATTTTTTTTTGGAGTATCTTAAAAGCTCTCCAAGCCATTCACTTTTTTATCAATGCCATTTCTTAATTTCTTAATCCATATTAATTATCTCATAATTTATGGTCTATCTATTTTTTTCATAATCAAATCAATATTGAATGAGTCTAACTGATTTGTGCTTTGGGAATTTATTACTTGGTTTTAAAACCTTGATTCTCTTAGTAGAGGTAATCTCTTAGTAGAGGTAATCACCATTTACACTTATCTCTTCTTTTTTTTATAGTATTTTGTTTTGTTTTGTGTTTGTGCCACACCCAGTGATGCTCAGGGGTTACTCCTGGCTATGTGCTCAGAAATATTCCTGGCTTGGGAGACCATCTGGGAAGCCAGAATTCAAACCACATCTGTCCTGATCAGTTGCATGCAAGGCAAATGCACTATTGCTGTACTATTGCTCGGGCCCCTGTATTTCTTATTTAAAAAAAAAATTATCAAATTACTGTGGTTACTGATAGACTTTCAGTCATACAATGTTTCAATACCAATCTCTTTGCCAGTAACTGATACCCTCAAAACAGTGTCCCCAGATTCCCTTCAACTACCTTGCCTACCTCTGGCGGGCATCTTTTATCTTCTCTTTTAGGCTTTTTGTTTTAAATTAATGTTTCTGGTAGGGTACACGTAATACCATTTAATGCTCCCTTTCTATTCATCTTTTTTCCAAAGGAGTTTGCTTTCTATTAGTATAAGTTCTCAAGTTTTCTTTGTTTCTATTATCTGTTGCCTACACACCTTTGTTATTCTCCTATTATTCCTTTTAATAACCCTCATAGGAGAAAGATCATTCTGACAATATCATGTATTTTGTCTGTCAAAAAGGCACAAAAATAATATTCACAGTTTAGGGTTGAGATGCAAATTATTAGTCAATTCATCCCCAAAGTTTAGGATAATCTCTTGCACATAAAAATACATAATATGTCTTAGCCACTATTATTAGTTTTGAAGTATCTCCTATTTTGAATTCAGAAGTTTAAGTTAACATCTCTTGATCTCAAGCTTTTCCAGAGATTTAATTTCAAATGTCCTAATTTTTATTGAGAAGGTCTCCTAGATCTCTCTCATACCTCAAATAACAACCATAAAAATCACAATTTTGGTGCAGGACAGCAACACATTTAGCAGTGTTCAGGTCGAGGTTTATTCCTGACCCTGCACACACAGACTATAGGAAGCTCAGGAGAATTTATGGTGTGCTGGGGATGGAACCCATGGTGACAGTATGCAAAGCAAGTTCCCTACCTCTTGTACTGTCTCTCTAGTGAAATTCATTAATTATTCTACTTATAATAACTTAATATCTTTTTACATATAATCCAAAACACCTTTCTGTTACATTTTATTCAATGTATAAAAAAATTGGATTCAAAATATTCCTATAAAATAAAACTTTTTTATGGATGCTTCATATATTTTTTAAAAAATTGAAAGCTTAGTAGCTAGGTAAATGAGTATTAATATATTTTATATAAAATGAATGCCATAAAACGGTCTCGAGTCACCACATACCATGAATTAGTGGGTGAGAGTAGAAGTCAAAGGAAGAAATATGGAACTTCTATTTTGTCTTTTTTCTTTTCTCCATACTGTTAATTTCACTGTCATGCTTGTTAAATTGTTAAAGTAAATGAACATCTTTGTTTTTACAAATAAATATTCATAAATCTATATATGTATGTATATATAAAATTAGTAAACATTTATTTTCCATAAAAATGCAAGAATTTCTAGTAATAACAACATACAGAGTAAGAAAATATTACACTTCCCAATTAGTATGCCATGAAGTTACTGAGTCTCTAAGTATTATGAAGGAATCCGCCTGACACAAGAGCCATTGCAGAAGTATTGGGAGGCATTTTTAACAAAAATGCAGAGAAAAGGAGTTGGAGTGGCGGTGCTAGAGGTAAAGCATCTGCCTTGCAAGTGCTAGCCTAGGATGGACCGAGGTTTGAATCCCCCCAGCATCCCATATGGTTCCCCCAAACCAGGAACGATTTCTGAGCACATAGCCATAGTCAGGAGTAACTCCTAGGCATCAACGGGTGTGGCCTAAAAACAAACAAAAAATGGAGAGAAAAGAGAATGAAAAAAAAAAAGAGAGATGTTCTTGAAATATGAGTATGCATAATGTGTCTATAAAGAACTGTTACATATGCTAAAAGTACGTGCTGGCCTTTTTAAGAATGTTTATTACAATAATAAAATAACAATTTTAGAGTCTGCAATATGATTTGTGATTTGTGACTTCTTTTTGAGAGACAGTACAAAAAAAATAAAAATAAAAAAACATGCATGGAGCCAAGAGCCAGATTGCTTTTGCCTATGACTAATCTGGGTTTGAATCCTGGCATTCTTCCAGAGTGATTTCTAAGCACAGAGCCAGGGCTAATTGCTGAGCACTGCTGGGTGATCCACACACTTAAAAATAAATAATGTATAGCAGACAAAAGTTAATAAAAATTAAAGCTATTAGAATATAACACCCTGGAGGAAGGCTTACATCTCAACATGAGAAGAATACAGAAGTCTGTTTTATTTCTTGGATGACTCATACTTTCTCTCTTCTTCTCATCATCTTCTCTTCTCTCTGTCTCTCCTCAAGCACTCTCTTCTTTCAAATTTCTCTAAATAAATTTTATTAAATAAAAATTTTACAAACATTTGGGGCTGGAGACATGACACAAGCAGTAGGACGTTTGCTTTGCACATGCTAACCTAGGGTGGATATGGGTTCAATCCTCTGGTATCCCATATGGTCCCCAAGCCAGGAGCAATTTCTGAGCCCATAGTCAGAAGTAACCCCTGAGTGTCACCAGGTGTGGCCCAAAAAGCAAAAAAAAAAAAAACTACAAATAACATATTTTTATGGTATACTTAGATGACTTGATTTTAAATTTAACTAACGTGATTATTTTGCACCTCTAAACACTTAAGAAAATTCACATCTTATTATCAATAACCTAACACATGCATGTAAATATAAACTATATGGGTTATAGGTCTCCTGCCATCTCTCTGATTCAGTACCATAACCAGACTCAATCTTTCAAAATTAGTGACAATACATGAAGGTATTGCTTGTCTGATGCCTCAGGTAACTTTCAATAACAAGAACAAATTTCAATAACAAATTGCTATTGGGTAATTGCTAGTGGGTAAAGCAGGGAAGCATAGAGGGGGTCAACAAAAATATGAACATTAACCTGCTTCTTGCTTTTTTTCCTCGAACTTTTGCAAAGGAGGCAGCTCTAAATTATACTGGAGCTGTCTTTTAGAAATAATACTTCTGCACTTATCATCGATAATGTGACTGCCACAAGGAAATTCAGGCCAGTTACAATGCAAGGCAAAAAGCTATCTAAAATATAAGTGTAGGCGTTTCAGCTTAGGCCTTATCTCATTTGAAATTGAAATATGTTTGCAATGCTTGAATGTGGGAAGATTAATTATCACCTCTGTTTCAAAATAAGCAGCAGTAGAAACCCATCACATGAAAATGTGGAAGTGACATTGTCGACAGCTAACAAGAGAGGTTTTCAGCTGGAAAAGGGTACAAACAGAAACAAATGCTTTTATATGTCTAATCTGCAGCCAAGCCAAAATGGGTATTTGATACTGACTGAGCTATCTTTGAAAACGAGGGCCCTATTTGAGTGAGAACACTAAATGTAACAGAATGATCTAGGGAGCTCTGCTTTCCATATATTAATCAATGATTTCACCTCTCTAAGGTCAAAGAAGCTTTTTGTTTTGTTTTGTTTCTGCTGTTGTTTTTATCTCTATCCAAGAGAAAAACAGTTACAATTGAGTGGCAATATGATCATATGCAGAGAAATTGATTTCTATATGTTTCCAGTTCCCTCTTCATAAAATGAACATATGAGGCACATGCTGAACTCAGAGTACAATTGAGCATATTTTGTATTAGTATAAACAATTAGAACAGCATCTGGTATGCAACATGAGATCAATACTTGTTAACAATAGCTATTACTATGCCATGATGCGACAAGAAGACAAAACAAGAAAGCCCTTTCTTCCTTCTCATTTGAATAAAACTCTACTTCAAATCGCAAAGATTTTATGAGGATAACTTTATTGCTCATTTAATTTTAATGATTATAAGAAATTTAGTTTGAAACTTTACTTTAGAAAATACTTCATGTTCATGTTTTTTCATGTTCTTCTCTTGAATGCCATTTCAGAAAAACCATAGCTAATATAGTCTTTTACAAAAGTTTCATAGGCCATTTGAGCAATGGCTTAACTATGAACCTCAGTCTCAGCCTTGAACCCTTTTGTTAATGACAATTGAATTTAGTAAGTCAGCTGCCAGTAATACTATAATAACGAGATGAAAAATCTTATAAATTTAAATCACTTGTCCCCTACCCAATATCTATTTTTTTCACTTCTTTTCACAATGACATAAAGCAACCTTTGGAGGTGAGCTTAACGCATTAATCATCATTATAATTTAACATGAAGAATAAATCTGGGTTGTGTTGACACTGTCACGACTCACAGAAATGTACTGATTTTTACCCTGCTCACCTTCATTCTATAACTTTGCAGGAATTTTTGCCACCATTGAAGGGGGTGAAAGGAGAAAAGAATGTGAGAGAAGCTCTTTGTGAAATGGCAACTCGAGTCATTGCCATTGAGAATGTTTCCTCAATTCCCAGGCAAGCTCTTTCAGAGCCACTGTAAGCCCTCGAAAGAATTATTTTTATGAAAATTGAACTTCCTTCTATAGGACATATATCTTTGACAAAAGTAATGATTCTTAAGGCTGGAGGTATTCTCTGCTATCTTGATTTTGCTGGTACTGAAAGAGGCAAACAAAGCCAGACTGATTGTTTTAGGTTTGGATTAGTCTGAGTGTAAAGAAACATTTTAAAATACTTATTTTGGGGGCCGGGTAGGTGGCGCTGGAGGTAAGGTGTCTGCCTTGCAAGCGCTAGCCAAGGAAGGACCGCGGTTCGATCCCCCGGCGTCCCATATGGTCCCCCCAAGCCAGGGGCGATTTCTGAGCACATAGCCAGGAGTAACCCCTGAGCGTCAAACGGGTGTGGCCCAAAAAAAAAAAATACTTATTTTGACTATCAAAGTGAATCGATATGACAGCAGTCGTCAAGGGAAAATGTGCACCATACAAACACAGAAACATTCCACAGCAACCAGCTCCTGGTACTTTACAGTAGCACATTAGAGGGGAAATTTCTTCCTTGGACATCAGTGGTTCCAAGTTACTTAGTAAGAAGCACAGGCATTAAGTGCCATTAAAGATGATATATAGGCCATGGAGTGTAAATAACTTATAGCCTATAGTCTCATTGTATTATCCTATGGTTCAATACACATGACCTGTGAAATTATTCACTGATAGGCAGATTGTGGTCAGTGTGGTCCAAATAAGTTAAAAAAGAGAGTAATTATAGTTATCAAATTGAGAAAAAATAAGCTAACATGAAAAATACACATTCCAAAGTAAAAGTAATGAATAAACTGTGATAATATTTACTCACTGAAAGATTTACAGTTCAGTTCACCAAGCAATAGCTCTGATTTGTGAATGAAAATCTTCCAGAATCATTCTGATTATATTATGAGGTACTGCCTTAGATTTGTCGTTCAGATTAATAAATTCCCATTAACCTGGCATGAGAACTGCATGACTTTTCATCAAAATGTGTGAACCTAAAAATGAATTACTGATATTCCTTAAAAGTAATTAAATTTCTGTTTAATAAGTTCAAATATTCTATGATTTCAATTTTTCAAAATAAATTAAATATTCCAATATTTATTATGGTAAACTCTTGATGTCTACCTAAACACAATTTGCACCTACAATCTCCTTTTTATGTAAAACTAGAGCAAAATATACTCACTTTGGCATGAGCAAGTATTATTTGATAATCATACTTCTGATATGTTTGTTCCCAAAAAGTAGACACACTTCTATATGGCATTTTCCAAAATTATAGACATAAAAACAAAACACAGTCCTTTCTTCTTATGTTTTAAAAATTTCTGAGATCAATATTCAAGGTATTTTAAACTATATTTATATATAAATTTCTTGCCACACTAGTTTTGCAATAAAACAAATAAGATATTTATATTATATATAAGATATTTATTATTACAAGAAACAAAAATTACAAAAACAATGTAATAGTATAAATAAGATGTAATTCATTTTGTTTTATGAATATTTTTAAGATATTTAAGGCACATGCTGTAAGACTTGCTAAGGTAAATTTTATCATAATGAATCAGAACCTCACTTCCTTCTCAACATAAGGAGCTAATCTTGAAGCTGATCATCACTAGGAGGAATGGCTTATATCAGCAAAGAAAATAATCATATAAAATTTCAAAGAAAAAATTTTTTCCTATAATATTTTTGATAAAGAAGCTTAATTCTGTTGTCTTTATAGACATTATCTCCATTTAAAATCAGGTAATCCCAGAATTTATAAAAGTGTGCTTTATTTACAAATGAGAAAATGTATTTCAAGTGGTAGAGTACTTGATTTGCTTCTGTGAGGTCTTGGATTAATACGTGTTGCCTCATTCAGCTCCACTGTGAATGATAGCTGACAAAAAATAGAAGCTTTGTTTGTGAGATGGAATGCCATTTTCTCTCAGACCAGGAAGTCCAAATAAAAAAGGATATGGACAAGAGAAAAGAACTTCTAGCCATATCTGATGTCTCTGACAACCATGACGCCCCCCCCCCCCAAAATGTGTCAACATGGCATTGAAATCCTGTTTGTTACTCAGGAGTGCCATTTTGCCCATAGATCAGAAAGCACAAGAAGAGCAAAGTTATTATACTATGCTCCACAGCAATGCATTTCTTCACTTCTTACCTCACCCTGAGTTTACAAAGCCATTATGACTAACTCTAGTCACAAGTCATTACACAACAGCACACAAAAAACACCTCAATATTGTCTGCATCACATTGGGAAAGAAGCACATGATCCCACCACACTTAGTAAGCAAAGAGGGTAGATTTGGGACTCAACCAATAATAAATACCTGTATAATATGCCTCATAAAGACTTAGAAAGGAAGTGTTGAGAATGTTCAAGGAACTCAAGGAAACCAATGAAATGGACAGACAATAAAACACAAGAGGACATGATAACAGAAAATAAAACACTTCAGACAGAAATGACAAAGCTGAAATACTTGGTAGGCATAATGAAAACTTCACTGGAAAGTCTCCCCAACAGAGTAACAAATGCTGATGAGAGAATCAGTGAGCATGAACAGCAAAATATGGGAAAAATCTGAAAATAAATGAACAGTTGACAAGGGAAGTTTTGGATGAGTTCAAAGGAATTAGTTTAAGAATCTGCAGTGTCCCAAATGGCTGGGAAGATAACTCCTATGTAAAAGCAATAGTCAAAGAAATCATTCATTGCTGAAAAGTTCTCAGAGCTGGAGAGTGCATTCACTCACATTCTCAAGGCCCTAAGACTACAAAATAAGAATATTCAAATAAAAAATACTCCAATACACATCCTAATAAGAATGATGTTAAACCAATAGATAAAGATAATACATTCAGAACAGAAAGATGAAAGAGAGAAATTACAAAGAGCATTCTTAAATAAAGATATTATTTAAAAGTAAAAAAAACATAATTACAACAAATTTACCAAAGGAAAAACCTGCAGTACCCAAAACAATAGTGCGATACAGTGAAAATAATCAATGAAAAAGACACATAGCCAAAAATACTTTACCCAGCCAGTTTCTTACTCATATTTGAAGAAATCATCTACAACTTCCTAGACAAAAACATTTCAGGACCTTAATAGATTAAAAACTATCTTTTTTGTTTGTTTGTTTGTTTGTTTGTTTTGGGCCACACCCATTTGATGCTCAGAGGTTACTCCTGGCTAAGTGCTCAGAAATTGCCCCTGGCTTGGGGGGACCATATGGGACTCCGGGGGATCGAACCATAGTCCTTCCTTGGCTAGCGATTGCAAGGCAGACACCTTACCTCTAGCGCCACCTCACTGGCCCCGATTCAAAACTATCTTTATAAGAAAAGCTAATGGGCTAACTTTAAAACAAGACTAATCCTACAATCGTACCAAACTCCTATAAAAAGATAAAAAATGCCATGACAATAATTTCTCTCGATGTTAATGGGCTAAATACACTAATAAAGAAATACAGAGTGAATAAATGGATTAGAAAATTGAACAGAACATTCTGTTCTCTGCAAGAAATGCATTTGAACACTCCAATGAAGAACATAGATCAAAGTTAAAGGTTGGAAGACAATTCTCGAAGGTAAAGACTTTCACACAAAATCAGGGATGGACATAACAGAAACCAATGATGTTGAGTTCATGCAAAAAGGTTAAAATAGAGTTAAATTCATCACTTAATGGTCAAAAAGTATTTATATCAGGAAGAACTCACAAACATATACTCACCTTTCTTTGTCAACTGTTCATTTATTTTCAGATTTTCCAAAAATACTTAATACAACTTCCAGTAAAATTAAAGACATTGAGAGAAACATTATTTCAAACAGTCTCTATAGATTTTTAAAACTTTTTCAATAGATTAGACTAAAACTCAGCAAGAAAATACTTTATTTGAAAAAAATGAAGAGAGGAGTATAGTAGATATATAGCAAATTCTCATTCCCTTAAGCCAAATACACATTCTTTTCCAACGCACACAAAACACTATATAAGATAGACCACATACTGAGACACAAAACATACCTTCATAAAATCCAAGAAATAGAAATTTTATCAATTATCTTCTCATACCATTATACACAGAAAATAGAAGTTAATCACAAAGAGGTATGTTGTAACAAGACAAATACATGAAAACCAAACAACTCATCATTGAAAAATCAAGGGTCAGAGATGAAATTAAGGAAAAAATGATTCCTGCGTTCATAAGCGAATGCATACATGACTTCACAGAAATTGTGAATCACAAAAAATAGTATTTAGAGAAAAATTCATAGCTAAGCAAGCACTCATAAGGAAGGAATAAAAGGCAAATTTAAATAGTATCATTGCACAACTTGAGATATTTGAGAAAGACCAACAAAAGGAGCCCAGAGGAGAAAGGAGGGAAGAAATAATTAAACATGCAGCAAAAATCAATACACTGACTCCTAAAAATTATACTATAATATCAAAAAAATCATAGAGCTCTGCTGCTCTGGCAATGGCCCAGCTTCACCACTCAACCATAGAGATATGCAGAGATGTCAAACTGATCAAAACAGTCCAGTTTCTGGACTGACATATTCAGGAGTTCTAAGATGTGAGTGCTGGCTCCCTCCCACAACCATCTTGTACTTCCTGAAGTTCTGGCCACTGAAACCACACTACACCCTCCTGTCTCCTTTGGCGTTTTTGTTGGTCTTTCTCAAATTTCTCAAGTTGTGCAATGATACTATTTAAGTTGGTCTTTTATTCCTTTCTAATGAGCAAAGTTGGGCCACGTTGCTGCCCAGCCAAAACTATGCCACCTGTATCCATCACTACCACCCCAGAACTAACAACTAAGTTTTTACTAATGGTTTGGCTTTAAAACGTAAGTCCTGAACACTGCAAATTCACCAAACTGACATAATTCCAAATATGTTAGTATTTGGGCTGATATCTCCAAGACTTTATGGAGTTAGTGCAGGCAAATTCCCCCCACCATCTTGTATTATAAATGACCTATAAACAGAAACCATACCCTCACAAGTCACAATATTAGCCACAGAGCATGACAACCCCAAATCTTTTCAATACTGTTATCCCACTAGTAGCATACCAATAGACATCAATTTGGATTCAAAGCTATCTAATGTTCAGAAACAAAACAAATAACAAAAAATCATTGAGTAGCAAACCTTCTGACAATGACTTATGACCTCATTGCAAGATATATGACTTTTCTTATACTATAATTTAAAAAATAATTTTATTTCAACTTACCTCTAAAAGAACAAAATAAAATATTTTATTTCATGGCTACCTTGAGGGTAGACTCATGAAGGAGTAGTAATATGGAGACAGTGGTGGTAAGAATTTTACATTGGTGATGGAACTGGTCTTGGAACAAATGTTTTATGAACCACTATGTAATACATGGTCTTTAAATAAATAATATTTGCATATGTATAAATAAACTAAGAGCAGGTTCTTTGAAAAATAAACAAAATTAATAAATTAGTAAGACCCATGAAGAAAGAGAGAACCCTATTATGTTGAATCAGAAATAAAGCAGGACATATCATAATACATATCACAGAAGTTTAAAGAATCATCAGAGCTTATTTTGAGAATCTATGCTATAAAAAGAAGCTAAAAATGTGGATAAAAGGTTGAACTACTGTAAATTCCCAAGTTTGAATCAAGATTATTTAAATACCTAACCAGACTTATTACTATCAAGAAAATTAAAATTGTAATCAGAGTCTTCCCTAAAACAAAAGCCCAGGCCCAAGTGGATTCACTATTGATTTTTTCAAACCTTTAAAGAGGGCAAATTTCAATACTTTTTAAATTATCCTAAGAAAATAAAGATAACATTCTCCAAAAGTCTTTATAACATCACCCCAATACTAAAATAATAAAAATAGACAGAAACACCACACACACACACACACACAGAGATTTACAAGTCAATATTCTTGATAAACAGAGATGCAAAGATTCTCCACATAACACCAGCAAATAGAATCCAACAATATATCAATAAAAACATACAGAATAACCTTGTAGGACTCATCATGAACATACAAGAAGGATTTAATATGCATAATACATCATATCAATGAAAGAAAAATAAATATTCAAAAATTAAAAAACCAATTTATAACACTCCTGTTTGGTTACAGTATATGTACATTATAACATGAATAAGATAAAGATTAAGATTAAATTATATTCCTTAATAAGTAAAAAAGATATTAGTCTTCACATTGAAAGAGTTTTTATGGGGCAGCAGAAGAGCATTTCTGAGCACATAGCCTGGAGTTGCCCCTGAGTGTCACCGGGTGTGGCCAAATAAATATAATTAAATAAATAAATAAATGGTTTGTTATGGCTAGCCAATAAAAAACTTGTAACAAGACACATTGATAAAAATTTTCATTGCATTAAAAAGATTTTTAAATAATTAGCTTATGACAAATTACAAAAAAGAGATACAAAATTCAGGAAATCACATTCCAGTTTTCAAAAGCAATACTAGGATGTAGAAAATAGAAAAGTCTTTTGATCATTTAGGAGTATTATTTTTATCACATAATTCTATATATAACCAAACAACAAATCAAGGATTAGCTAGGATGTTTTAGTCATGCAGAGGATCTAAAATTTTACTTCCTTTCTAACCACTCTGTGTTAACAACTAGAGCAGATGCTTTAAAAAGTAAAAGTAAAACTGGGGAAAGAAATGCTATCCACAAAAACAGAGCAAACATCAGCAAAAGTAGCCAAGCAAATAACTAAAATATTGAAGCAAAATCACAAAACAAATATATAAGACCAACCAAACCATCAAGTTATATTTCAATAGTAATATGAAATATCATGTCAAAGATATTCTTAAGCAAAATATTGAAGCTCAAATATGTATATTTCACCCCCATGAATAGATCTCATTTTCTACTCTGGCAAAAAAATCATGAAATATTTAATACCTATAGAAAAATTTCAGAGTAAAGATTATCTTTAATTTTTTGAAAAATAGTTCAGTGAGAAGTATTACTTAGAAGCTGTGGTAATAGTATAGCAGGTAGGGTTTTGCCTTGCATGCAGCTGAGCCAGATTAATCCGTGGTGCTCCATATGGTCCCCTAATCCCACCAATAGTGATCCTTAATTTCAAAGCCAGAAATATGTTCTAAGCACACCACTGAGTGTGACCCAAAAAGAAAAGGGAAAATATTATTCATGATATACTATGAATTTTAGCATTGAGATTAATAGTCTAAAATGACTACAAAAACTTTGTAATGAAAAAAATGTATGTATCTATGCTGAAAGGTTTGAAAAAAGAAGAGTGATGATTTAGAGACAATGCTTATGTTGAGTCCAATTTTATTTTCTTTAATAAGCTATTAACTTATATCATTTTATCTATTATTAGAAGCTAAGTGAATTTGAGTTTAATTATTACTTAGAATGATAAATTAGTTATTGGTAATGACATTGATATAAAAATTATTGGGGCCGGAGTGATAGCAGGAAGGTAAGGCATTTGCCTTGCATGCAGGTCAGTGCTTCGAATCCCGCATCCCAAAAGGACTGCCAGGAGCAATTTCTGAGCATAGAGCCAGGAGTAACCTGTGCACTGCCAGGTATGACTCAAAAACAATAAATAAATAAATAAATAAATAAATAAATAAATAAATAAATATTTATTAGAGATATGGGAAAGAGGACAAGACAATGGTTATTTATGACAAATCTAAGTAATTTTACAAATAATATCTACATACATGTGCCTGCAAAGCTGCATATGATAAATGTATGTGCATACATTATATTTTGAGAGGAATATTTAATTCTGAAAAGCAAAATATACTAAATTAATTATATTATAAATTAAATTTTAACAAATTAAGTATTCAATGTAGAAAATTATGAGAACCATACAGTAATAGAATAACAAAATAAGTGACAGGAATATTTATAAAGAATATTTTTATAAATAATAATATTTTAAAAACCTCTAAGTAATAAAATTTGAATGAAATATAATTAATAATAAAGATAAATTATTGGAGCATTATGGTATTCAAAAGGATCCTAATTTCTTTCATTCTCCTTATATAATCATGAAGAAAACTAGTGCAAAGACTTTCACAACCTTTATAACTTTACCTTTTCAATCAAGTATGATTATCCAAAATATTATATTACTTTATACTTAGAGCTACTAAATAAATCTGGTACTCAATGTAAAGTTCTTGTCTGTGTCCTTTTTAATATCTTTATTTAAACACCTTTATTACAAATAAAGGTAATAAAAATTTTGTAGTAGAAAATTTTCATATTTTGTAGTAGATTGTAGTTGGGTTTCAGTCATATAAAGAGCACACCCCTTCATCAGTGCAATATTCCCATCACCAATGTCCCAAGTCTCCCTCCTCCCCACCCCACTACCCTCACCTATATTCTAGACAGGCTTTCTACTTCCCTAATTCATTCACATTGTTATGATAGTTCTCAGTGTAATTATTTCTCTAACTGCACTCATCACTCTTTGTGGTGAGCTTCATGTCGTGAGCTGGACCTTCCAGCCCTCTTCTCTTTTGTCTCTGAGAATTATTGCGAAAATGTTTTTCATTTTTCTTAAAACCAATAGATAAGTGAGACTATTCTGCATCTATCTCTCTCCCTCTGGCTTGTTTCACTCAGCATAATAGATCCATGTACATCCATGTATAGGAAAATTTCTTTTTTTAATATATTTTATTTAAACACCTTGATTACATACATGATTGTGTTGTTTAGGTTTCAGTCATATAAAGAACACCACCCATCACCAGTGCAACATTAAGGAAAATTTCTTGACTTGATTTATTCTGATGACTGTATAATATTCCATTGTATATATGCACCACAGTTTCTTTAGCCATTCATCTGCTGAAGGGCATCTTGGTTGTTTCCAGAGTCTGGTTATTGTAAATAACATTGCAATGAATATTGTCTGTGTCTAAATAAAATTCATAAGAGATAATTCATAATTTATCCAAAAGTAGAAAACTAAAAACTATAGTGCTTTCTTTTTGGATTCATTAAAGTATGGTATGAAAGAAACCAGCTTTCTTGATTATGTCACTCATGGCAGATTTGTGGATTTGAAAACAGTCTTTGATAGACAAATCTCCAATAATCCTTGGCCTACCTACTTGGCACAATTGCAAGACAAAGGAATTTATTCAGATAGCCAGAAATTACATTTATAAATAAAACATGTGACCTGAATTATAAGGACTTAGGTTTAGATTAAATGATGTTCAAGATTTAAGGGTGGAAAGAAAAGTTAAAAACTCATAGTTCTCAGTCATTAATGCATAAATTTATATTAGAAAATATATTTTAGTACACAGGGTCGAAGTCAATGTTAATCAGATGGATTGGAAAACCAGCAAACTGCCTTGTACCATACAGACTCTCTTGTACCACATTAAAGACTTATTCAAATTGAAATTGTACTATTTGAAGGAGTGGAAAGCATCATTACAAAGGATATATAAAATGTTTGACACTACTTACTTATAATTTCCATATGTTTTTAGTAGAAGCTTACATTTATTCCTTTCTTAATTAAAGGAAGGTGAGGACTTTAAAAACAATATCCTACTTAATATGCCCCAGAGGCACTGGGCACTTTGAGAAATTCTTGACTAAATACTTTTTTATTTGAAGCTGCTAAATTTCTTTCTCTTTCTTTCCTATGCTCCCCTTTCTCTTCTTCCCTTCCTATTTTTTTTTCTCTCCCCATCCTCCACTGCTCAGTTCCCAAGGCTGTAGGCAGAAATCTTGTTAGCTTGCTCAATTTTAGAGAAAATTGGTTTATTTTCCTTAGAGTCTCAATTTTTCTTTATCTTTATTTAAGCTTTGTTCAATAACTTAATGGCCACCTCTATTAATCACTCTCAACACCCACCAAATCTGAGTTCTGTAACTTGCATGTTATTTTTAAATGATTGACATTTCTGTAGCTGGAAAACTATAATAATGATGTCTATGGGAAGTAATATGAAATGAGGCAAAGGATTCTAGAACTGTTAGGGATTACATGCCTCAGTATATATGACTAAAAACTACAATGGATTATCTAAACATGAAGAGTGGAGTTTATAGTAACCACTGTTATAAGGTAATAGCTTTGGGTGAAGACCTAGTTAGAACTACAAAACCAGGCTCTGACTTCTTTCAGGGCTCTTATAGTTCTGCCTACATATATAAATAAATTTGGCATTAAAATAAACTCATGTTTTGCTATAAATAAAATAAATTTGATCAATTTGTAACAGTTGCCACCAAAACTCAAATTTTTACTAAATGCCAAAAAAAATCATGTTCTATATTCATGACAATCTGAAGTAAATACTATTTCTTCCATTTAAATTCTAAGGTACCATAACTAAGGCTCAGAAGAATTATGTTACATTATAATAATTTCACTACCAGTAAAAAAATGAAACCAGATTAGATGTCAGAAGTGTCTGATCTCTAAGACTGTGTTCTTAAATTGATTTATAGTACTTTGTAGAAAAATTAATGCAATTTATTGCAGTAAGAGCTAATAGTCACAAATATTTTTATTTTGTATTTATATAACATTGACATAATTTTATATATGTAGAAATGCACTATAGGGTCCATTCTCATTTCTATCTATCTATGGTGATGTATTATTAATTCTTTAATTTGTTTCATAACTTACCTTTATTTGTTCTATTATAGAAATTTAAGGTATTTTCATCATTAATATTGGGAGTAATTTTTTTGGGGGGGGGTTGGGTCACACCCAGCAGTGCTCAAGAATTACTCCTGGCTCTATGATCAGAAATTGCTCCTGGCAGGCTCGGGAGACCATATGGAATGCCGGGTTTTGAACCACTGACCTTCTGCATACAAGGCAAACACATTACCTCCAAGCTATCTCTCTGGCCCCGAGGGGATAATTTTTATATAAAGAAATATAGGTTATATTTTCTATTTATTCTGAATTTCCCTTAAATTATACTTCAATATTACATCATTACAAAACAAATTAAAAATATTGATTCAGTGAGATAGCATAGTATGTAGGGAATGTTTTCTGGCACTGCATACCAGGGGATGTGCCCTAAAATTACCCAGGTAGAACGGAAATTCTTGGATATGACAAAACATCAGTAGCACCAAAGTTGGCCAAGAATCACTAAGAGATACTCATGAAACTTCTATCTATTCCGTATCACTTTGGTATCTCACCACCAAAAGACAATAAAAAGAAAAGGAGGAAAGGGGCGGAGAAAGGAGAGAAAGAGAAAAGGGGAAAGGAGAGGGGAGGAGGAGCTAGAGGAGGAGAGGAAAGGAGGAGAAGGGAGGAGGAGAGGGGGAGTAGGTATAATGGAGGAAAGGAGGGGAGAAGGGAGGAGAGCATAGGAGGGGAGAGTGGAAGAGAGGAGGAGAGAGTGGAGGAAAGAAAGAGAGGGGAGGAGAAGAGAGGAGGGGAGGGGCGGAGGAGGAAAGAATAAAGGAAAGGAAAGATGAAAAGGGAAGGGAAGGAAAAGATAAAAGGGAAAAATGATCCCACTTATTTGATCCCAATAATATCTGTTAAGCTCTATATTTCATTTTCTATACTCACATAATAGCTGAGGGATAGTACCAGGTTTAAGGCACTTTTTGTTAAATTCCTACAAACTTTATTAAAAGCCACAGCAACATACATTGTTTTATGAGCACCACCAGAAAGCATTCCTAGGTTCAGGGCCAAGAACATTGAGCAAGGTTTGGTATTCCATCCTCTACAACCCCATATGCTATAGAAAACGGCAAATGCTTAAAGGGAACAGAAACTAAGAACTAGTCTTTAGTAGGAAATATGAGGGACACTGGAACAATAGGAAGGAAGTAGAGAGTAGTGGTTGGTATATTGTTGGATTTATTTATGCATAAAATCCTATTATTATCAATATTTAAATCACAGTGCCTGAATAATACTAAACATTTCATATCTATATATAATTAAAATGCTACACTCTTAAATATATTAACAATGTAGTTGTAATTTTATAATCACTTATATGAGAAAAATGAAGTGGATCTTTTAAATTAACAAATTTTATTAAATGTGGCACTTAATTTGGCACTTCAGCTTGGGAAGAAATCAACAGAAATTTCCTAAAAGTTATTTTCTAAAATAAGTGAAAGTGAAAGTGAAAGTTATTTTTGTTCACTAATACTTGTGATAGCAATTTATTTATATTTAAATTGCACAATCATTAATGTGATGTTCTTTAGAAAGATAAATAATAATGCATTGACAGCAGTATTATATTGCTTTACTTATATGATTAATTTCCTTAAACTCATCAAGAACATAATAGGAATTTAGATTGACCTGCCTGGTAGTTTTATTGGATAAAATAATTCTGTACATTTCTGGACCTTGGTAGCATAGACCAACGATCTATGTTTCTGGAATATTTTGTATTATTTATTCATAACTGAGGATATTTTGACTTCTAAATTTTTTTTATTTCTTTGTGCTTATCAACCTCAAGAAAATTATGTAAGATTAAACTTCTATTTTTTAAATCTTGAGGATAGTTGAAAAATATTTTGACGATTTATTAAAAAAGCTATAAAACTATATAAAATATAAGATAAACAGAACTTTATCAAATACTGAAGTTATAACAAAATTTGTATAAAAATGAAAAACATAGTATGTAATGCTTTTTAATCTTAAAATGCTATTTTATTTTATTTTATTTATTTTTTGGTATTTTTTTGGTATTTTGGGGCTGAGCATTTACTCCTGGCTCTGCACTCAAAAATTGCTCCTGGCATGGGAAACCATATGGGATGCCGGGATTCAAACTATCCTCTATCCTGGATGGCTGCGTGCAAGGCAAATGCCCTACTCTGTGCTATCTCTTCAGCCCCTTAAAATGCTATTATCTTTAAAATATTTATTTTGTTTCACATACTTGTTAAAATAATATATTTACCATCTTATTCACCATTTATTCAAACTTGGACTCTCCTACAAAGAAACCTATTAATATTAAACTTTTCGTTTGCTATTTAGGAAAAACAAATCTCTCGTTCTCATCTGATTCTTGAAACTCAAGATTCCATTTTAGCTCTTAATGGATTTCCATTGATCTTAAATAATATAAAATAGTAATGTTGTCTTCAGGAATTGAGACCACTATCTACAGAAGCTTTTATAAAATGATCCTCTTACTCTCTGATACAACTCAGATTGCTAGAAAAATTCAAATAAATGTATTACACATCAATTTAGAGAGACTGATGTTCATATACCCAGATTATATAGAAATTTCACAGATTGCTTAAATCGTCCCCAAAAATGATGAATGGTGGTCAAATGACTCCTATACAGGTGAAATAAATGATATGCTTAAAGTGATGGAGCAGTAAATAATATATGCCAAATTAATCTTGTTCTATATCTCTTTGATTTTTAATTAAAATAAGATAATATGACAATGATATTCAAAAATAATAGAGAAGAGGGCAGGAGAACCAATCCATGTTAGAAATCTTGCCACAATAAAGGGGGTAAGCATTCATCTTATAGTTGCCATTGTTATTGTTTCTACTGTTGTAAGAGAAAAATATAATGAAAATAATTAAATTGGAAGAGAAAGAAATGATAAAGATGGTCAAAAAAGCAGGAGGGTGATGATGCATGGGTTTTGTTTTAGAGACAAAATGACAGAAATAATATTTAAGAGGTATGGTGTTTAATTTGACATATTTTGCTGATCTTGTGCTGGTAAGTACTTACAATGGCCCATCCTCTTGAAAAAATATGTCTAATGACTCCCAAACCAACAGCAAGTTGATTGTCATAAAATCCATAAACAGAGATGTTTAGCAGGTCATAAACATAAACAGTCTCAGACAAGTTTTGCTCTTTAAAATGATAAAATGTGGTTTAAATAATCTTTCCTGACTCACAAGAGGAAGGGTGTTACCAAGTAACTTTTGAATTTCCCAAGTAAAATTTGAATATTTAAGAACTATTATTTTTATTCTTCACTATGAATTGACTGCCAGCATACAATGTTATATTTTATAATATTTGGATAAAATGCTATCTAATTTTAACAACAGAGTACCATGTTTAGTTTAAGAAATACTATGTTTACCTCTTTTATATGACAGAATACATGAATACTTTATTTTTTGTTGTTTATATTAGGGCCACACTCATCAAAGCTCAGGGGCCACTTCTGTCTCTGCACTCAGGTAAACATCTGGTGGTCATCGGGGTTCTATATGCCAAAGGCAATATCTGGGCTAGCTGCAAGCTCCTTATCAGCTGAACTATATCTCTCCAGCACCTAAAGTGGTAATGAAAATGAATATGTTCAAAGTTCCCTTTATGAGAAAGTCATTTCATAATTGAGGAAAAAATACTGTTCACCTTATTTTCAGTTTTTAAGGTAGTTTTCAAATGTAGAGTTGTATTTCCACAGGACATAAATAAATCATTTCCTTAATATTTAAAACCACTATTTTTCCTTTATCATATCAGTGTCACCACAGCTCAAATCAGGACAAACTGGTTAAGTGAGGTTCATTCCAATACAGACGATTTGGTTTACTATGTTTACTGTCTCTTATTTAATGTATCTATGGCCAGATGGATCCTGGTGGGTTTCCAGACAGACCTTTAGCAGGTTGAATGAGACCACGAATAAACATGTATCAGCTGGCTGATACTATTTGCATATCTTAACATCTCTTCATTCTTTCAGGGAAAACTGCCTCCAGGAGAAAATTTAACTAACCAATTAAACTACTGTTCAATTTTTTTGTGAGTGATTCAGGAGACTTACTTTCCTACAGAGAAAAAATTAGTTTTTGTTACTTTCCCTAAATTCTTTTTTTAATTCTTTTTTTTAAATAATATTTTTTAGTTAAATACCTTGGTTACAAACATGATTGTGGTTGGGTTTCAGTCATGTAAGAGGACACCCTCATCACCAGTGCAACATTTCCACACCAATGTCCCAAATATCCCTCCTCCCCAAGTATACAGTATTCTAACTTCAATAAATTTTAAAATAAAATTTTATTTATGTATTTATTAATCAATAGGGTTTGTGTTGAGTTTTTTTATGAGTTTAGCATCATGCTTTTAGTAATAACAATATTTATTCAATGTTTGTTATCTTAAAACGAATGTGCTTCAGATTTTAAATTACCTACCATACTATCATGTTACCTCTCATTACAATGAAAGTTGTATCCCTAAGATAAAAGTTAGGAAACTGGGGTTCAGAATGGTAAAGAATTTTTACTCACTCCAATCTCCCTCTAACTTACAACATTATTAACTCTTTTTATTCTTTTTTTTCTTTTTGGTTTTGGGGTCATACCCAGCAGCACTCAGGGGTTACTTCTGGCGCTGCACTCAGAAATTGCCCCTGGCAGTCTCAGGGTACCATATGGGATGCAGGGAATAGAACTCAGGTTAGTCTTGGGTCAGCTGTGTGCAAGGTAAATGCCCTACCACTATGCTATCCCTTCAACCCCTCATTATTAACTCTGGACTATGTGACTTTAGGATCTTTACTCTTAATTCTTCTAGTGTAAATGATTTTGTAAAGTCTTCAAAGATAACTTAAAGATATAAAAATGTAATACAAATTAGTATGCATTACATTCTATAATAATAGCATGATCAGCATCCATTATCAATATATAAAATTATTCCTTATTTACACTTTTTAGTAAGTAATTGGAAATTGTTCCAGTTCCTTCAATACAGATGGACCCTTCATAGTTGGAGGGCAATAGGAAAACTTCGAGTGCAGGAAAAGTGCCCTATGAGTAGATTATACGTATTACCATGAATGAAATTCAGGTTTTACATCCAGCATGACAATTAATTAATTTATTTAAATAATGTGGGGCCGGGGCCGGGCGGTGGCGCTGGAGGTAAGGTGCCTGCCTTGCCTGCGCTAGCCTAGGACGGACCGCGGTTCGATCCCCCGGCGTCCCATATGGTCCCCCAAGAAGCCAGGAGCAACTTCTGAGCGCATAGCCAGGAGTAACCCCTGAGCGTCACAGGGTGTGGCCCAAAAACCAAAAAAAAAAAAAAAAAAAAAATAATGTGGGGCCAAAGCAATAGTATTGCAGGTAAAGCTCTAGCCTTGTACTTTAGTTCGTCTAATTCAATCTCCATAAGTTTGATATGGACCCAAAACTTCTTCCATAGTTATTCCTGAGCACAGACCCAGGTGTAAGCCCTGAAAATCACTTATGTTTGGTTCACACACACACACACAACACACACACACACACACACACACACACACACACACACACACATCAGACCCAAAGGCTGGGCATGATATTTTCTTTTCTTTGCATTTTTTCTTTCCTTTTCTTTTTTTACATTTTTCTTTATTTCATTTATTCTTTCCTTCTTTCTTTCTTTCTTTCTTTCTTTCTTTCTTTCTTTCTTTCTTTCTTTCTTTCTTTCTTTCTTTCTTTCTTTCTTTTTCTTTTTTTTTCTTTCTTTCTTTCTTTTTTTTTTTTTTAATGTGGAATGCCTCACAAATATGCTCATCATACTTGTGCAGGTCATACTGTGCAGGGGCCATGGTAATCTCTGTATCATTCCAATTTTAGTATATGGTGTTTTTGAAGCAAGCACTGGGCATTAAATTTGTTTTGTTCTCAAAAATTGGGGGGTATGAGAACAGGAGAAGAGATCTGTAATTTTATGAGGCTCCTTATGGCACTCTCCAGGCACCTCCCTATCCTCTTCAGTCTGCAAACAAAATAGCCCAACATAGGCCTAAACCACAAGGCTGGAGATAAAATTTTTGGTTTTACCTCACAAACTACAGGGATTCTTACCCTACACCAACAAATGAAATATTCTGAAAAACTAAACAAAAAAAAATTTAAAAATTTTAAATAGGCAAATAATCAAATGGTCAAAAGTAAAAAGATTACATAGGTAGATTTGGGAAACTATATTTTACTATAGAAAATTATAAAAACTAGAGCATGGGGGCTGGTGAATTGGCGCTAGAGGTAAGGTGTCTACCTTGCAAGCACTAGCCAAAGAAGGACCACGGTTCGATCCCCCGGCATCTCATATGGTCCCCCCCAAGCCAGGGGCAATTTCTAAGCACTTAACCAGGAGTAACCCCTGAGCATCATACGGGTGTGGCCCAAAAAAACAAACAAAAAAATTAAAAAAAAACTAGAGCATGGTTCTCTAGAATTATGGTTGATACTAAGTAAAAATATGTCTTGGATTTTACAAGCATTATCAAAAAACAGTCACATATTTATCAGACATAAAAAAGATATTTCAAATTTTTTTACTGTCTTCTACTTTATAAGTCTTTTTTTTCTATTCAATTAGCAGAGATTGGAATTCACATGGACAATTACATAATGCTAGTTCATGAGCTGTAATAAACCTCAATTAGAAATATCCTTGGGCTCAAAATGTACATTTTTTTCCTGTAAGTTGAGACAATTCCCTTAAGGATTATAGTGGAAAGAATTATATAATCAAACCTCTATGAATTTCTCTTTCTATTTACATAAGTTGAAGGATAACAATGGAAGGAAAATGAAGATGAGAAGGTTCCTTTACTAATCAATAAGGTATGTGCGTAGGGGCGTGAGGTATAAAGAAAGAAAGATGTAGTTTATGCCCACATCTGGGTATCAATATTTTGATTTTTAGTGAAGACTTTGATTTTTTTACTTCAGAGTACTATTTCATGATATGGGAAGAGGTAACAGAAGATAGAATTTTATTATATGGATCTTAAAATAATTCACTAAGGTACTTTTTACTTTCTTCAAATATATTTTATGTTCTTATCTATTTCGTATTTCTATAACTGACAAAAATTATAACATCTATCTAATAAATCCACTCACAATATTTCTTAATATTTGATATATTTTCAATGGAACATAAATAAGCAAATGATATTTACTAGTACAAGGTTATTTGTTAGAGTTTTAAGATAGTCTTTTAAAATCAATGTCTTTCTACTTTTCTGTTATACCTACCAGTTTCATTTCTCCTTAAGACCATGATATAAATAATGTGATGTCCCATGATTGTTCCTGTGTGCAAAACTGACACAAAACAGGATTAATTCTACAGTACAACTGTATAACCTCTCCTTAGTTTTTCCTTGGGGAAAGGCAACATTTCAAAGGCAGACATCAAGGTGATAGGAAATTTCATTTTGTCCATAACAGCGTATTTAGTCCTAGTATATATTTGATGCTTTTTGTGTGTGTGTGTGTGTGTTTTTGTTTGTTTTTGTTTTCTGTTTTTGGACCACACCAGTTGACGCTCACTCCTGGCTATGTGCTCAGAAAGCGCTCCTGGCCTGGGGGGACCATATGGTACGCTGGGGGATCAAACCATGGTCTGTCCTAGGCTAGTGCTTAGCAAGGCAGATAGATGCCTTACCTCTAGCGCCACTGCTCTGGCCCCAATATATTTAATGCTTTTTTGCATAAGCATTTGTGAAACAGAATGCATACACTAAAAGATATTATGTTTTTTTTCCTATGGCAACAGCAATGAAGTATCATTTAAATACTCATGCAGCAAAATATCAGAGGCTTGATACCAATAGGACAAACCACAACAGGGTATTAGTTAAGTTGGTGTCAATTCCCTTATTTTATTTTAATGTCCTGCTGAAATGTCTCTGAAGCCTCACAAGAAACATTGCTTTGATCAACATCCTTCAACCTTCAAAGACATCCTGGAGGTGTTTATGATACAGCTGCTTGCTGAAATAACCTTGATTGCTTGTTCTAAGAATTGTCACTGCATGTGTCATAGATTTGTGGGGAGTCTAGCAGAAATTGCTGACAGTGGCACCCAGGTTCATCTGCTTTGAACATTCTGAGTCCCCCGCTGTCCACAAGGGGCATCTCATTCTGTCCACAAACAAGCTTAAGTACATGTCATCTAAGATCCAATCCATTTTCTAAATCTAAATATTCACATAACTTTTCTTTTACAAAGTAAATCACATTCATTTAGAATACAAAAGAAAACTGAATTATAGTTTCTCTTTTTACTCTTTTTATATGTTTGGTAAAGAAATGCATTGGTCTAATTCTGATTCATTGTACTGCTGTGTAAAAGAATGTGAGTTTGACACTTGCTGTTCATAGAGGAAAAAAATGGTTCAAGTGCTTGAGGCACATAATTAGCACTCACCTGGAAATGGCTGTAGGGTAGTAATAGGAAGATCAAAGGTCATGTAAAAGAACTGATGAAAAATCATACAAATTTAGAAAAATGTTTAAGCATAATAGGAAAGAAGGAAATTAGAGCAGAAGACTAGAAAGTAGTATTTTAATTTACTACAGGGCCAACAACTGTGCTAGACATTTTCTAAATATTACCTCATTTGGAATCATACTATAATGCAGAGTGATACATTGAAGTAAAAAAAGATGTTACATAAAATGAATCTTTTCTGATAATTGTTAATGATAGAAAGCTGTTGGTTAACTTTCAAAGCAAATAAAATTAGAAAAGTGTTTTAAAGAGGTTTGTATGGTCTTCCGAAAAGGCCAAGATTTTGTATATTTTCTTAAAAAAAAACATATTGTCATAGAGCATTCATTTTGTAGTCAGCCACATTTTTACCTTCCTGCTTATTCACTTATTGTTATTTTGTTTTGATTTTGTTAAAACTTTTGGGCCACACTTAATTTGCTCAGAATTTATTTCTGATCTGTGCTTGTGCTGTAGAGCTCAGGGGATTATATGGAATGATGGGTATCAAAGACTTGGTAGGTGCATGCAAGGTAAATGACTCATTGACAATACTATCACTCTAATCTCTTCATTTTATTTTTCAACTAGAAAAGTTTGATATTTTTGTTTTATCACATTTATTGGTGTTTAAAATGGACAAACATTTTAAGAAGACAGCATAAAATAAATCAGACATAAAAATAGTCAGTTATAAAAAAGTATCCAGATCATCTTTGCTGGATATAAATTCAAATTAATTTTAAATTTTTACATGACACATAAAGATAAATATAATGCTTCTATATAGAAACATATATTTTATGTTGAAATATATAAGAACATTTATTTTATGTTGAGATTTTTTATAAAAAGGAACTAGAGCAATAATACAAAGGGTAGTTTGACCCAAGTTCAAGCCCCTGTCAGTACCCCATATGGTTCTCCAAACCTGCAGAAATGACCCCTACGCACAGATCCAAGAGTAAGAGGTGGTCATTGCTCGGTATGGCCCAAAATCCACTTTTTTATTATTCAAAGAAATAAATATATGAGAACTAAATCTAGAAATTATAATTGAAATGATTCACAATGACAATGAGTCAGTAATGTAGAAATATTTCAGAGAACTTTGCATTATTTCTATTATTTTATTATCTAAAATATCAGGGGAAAATCTTCTAAAATTATTAAATATTTAAGTATGGATTCACAAAGTAAGTGTTTTTAATCTATTTTGATTTTAAAAGAGTGTTAATCTAGGCTAGAGAAGATATTACAGGGGATAAGGTGATTACCTTGCATGAGATTGACTGGTTTAAGCCCCGCAACACTAGGAGTGATATTTGAGTACAGAGTCCTGAACACCTCTATGTGTGGGAAAAAAAAAAACTTGTTTAGTCTGAATATAGTGCATAACACATAATCTTTAGCAATACTTTTCTCACACTTACTTAATGTAAGATATTTCATTTATGTGCTGTATGTTTTACATCATATTAAACTTACTTTATTTTATTATCTATAAGACTCATGTAAAGATTACAATATTCTGTGTATTTCATCTGATAAGGTTAAAATGAAAAAGAAATTTCTACAATTTCAATACATTTTCTAATTACTACTTTAAAAAAAGTTACTAGGTTGAAAAAAGAAGACACAAACCCAAAACAATGAGAAATGTGAATTGGAGACTTTCCAAAGCCCCTGTTCTATAATGTCATGAGTAAAGAAGTCTCATCTTTCCTCCACCCACTAACAGAAGGCCTTGACAGAAGAAATGGAACAAGGAAGATATATAATAGCTCTGGTGGATCGATTTGCTCATGAGATATAAATCAAAGGGGAAAGACTGGATTATTTTTAAGAAAATCTCTGTACCCCCTCCACACACGTACACAAACAACCCTGGATGAACTTTCTTGCACAAAACACTGTAACTAGGGAAAATGCTATGCTTTATACTAGTTTTTCCAACTATTTTGACAATGACATTTTAAATTTCTCAAGAAGAACATCCCTAACTTGCAAGTTACCTTTATTTTCTGTTATATTAATTAGTAGCAAAGCTAAAAATATCTAGCATTTCATTATCATGAAATGGCACAAAATGACTGTTGAATGAAATGTGTATGACCTCTAACCTTACCCTGAATTGAACTTCCTGTTGTATTTGGGAGATGGTAGCTAGTGTACTAAATAAGTAATTAGTGCACTTTGAAATGAGAATTATGAGAATTATGGAGGACTATATTAAAACGTTGAATTCAGCATCATCACAAATTAGCTAATCTAGCCTTTTGGCATAAATAAACACCCTGCTTTGTACACATTTGAAAGGTTTTAAAAACAAATCAATATAGTCACACACTCAGGACTATGCTAAATAGAGCTGCTGATATGCACACACTGCTCCTCCACAGTGGGCCCATTGTGGAGAGCTGCCACATACAAACACCTTCCAGCTGTTGGAGGAACCCACAAGAGGAGCGGGTGCAGACACCGACACCCTCAGTCAGATAATTACCTTGATTAAGATTCTCAGAATTAAACAGAGTTTAATCAAGGACCCTGTGAAATTGTGAGAGCGCCAGTTTTCTGGGCTTGCCCTCCTTTTCTGCAGATGGTGAGTTGCCAAACAAAATCAAAGGAGTCTTAATTACAATGATGAGAGGCAAAGTCAAAAGGGAATGAGAGAATCTGCTTTGCTATGGAGATGGACTAGAACCAATCTGCAACAAATTCAGCTCTCTTCATAGAGACAACCACAATGCATCAAAACTGAACACCCTGTCAACATTTCTGACCATTTTAAGGAGTAAACTAATAGTAATATCAATATGTCTGATGAAGTGGCCTATATTAAATCCTTTGCAATAAACAATGATACATGTAATCTTTTAAGGCAGTATTTGGATAGACATAGAAAAGGGATCCATGACATTCAAGTTATTACTTAAAAAGCATGACATGATTTGAATATAAACTAAATCATTTTTGCTAAGACATCTCAATAAAAATGTAAAGCCTGAAAGATCATCTATAAGGGATGGTGAATATTTTTGTTAGTTTTTCTACTTCCCTTAATCTGAATTTGGATCACCAGTGGAAATGATTTCTAAAAATTATGTTTTTTATAATACATTTCAATAACTTCTAAAGTTTATGCAGTACAGCACTGATATCCTTTATATTTTCTTCTAAAAGTGGTTTTAAACCTCTTATGTTCATACTTTAAGTTTTCCTTTATTTTTATCAAAGTGGGTCTATTGTAAATAATCTGTTACTGCTAAGTAGTTTAGCACAACCATTCTGGGGCAGGAATGTTATATGAAATACTATATTGCCTCTAAGTCAGACTTACATGTGCTTATTTATATGTACTCATATAAATTTCATAAACTTTGTAGTGTGTTGTAAAGTAAACATAAATTTAGTTTTTGTTTATTTTTCTATTGACATCATTCAAGGCACAATGTAAACAGATCATAATCAATTTATCTACAGGATTTCTACTTGTTAATGCTCTTTAATTTATATTTATAGAACCCTTCTCATTTTATTATTTGTTTAGTTCTTCAAAGATTTTTATGAACTGCTCATCACATAACTTCTATTCATTGACATTGAAGCTTTATATTTTCTCTTCCAAGTTTCTAGTCTTCAGCTTCTTTTGCTACATCTATGAGTAATAGATTATTTTCTTTTGAGTTTCTTCTGCTTATAATTTATTTTTCCATTTTATTTCATTTAAACATATGGAAACAACTTTCTGGTACCCATTTCTGTACCTCTGTAGACTTAAAACGAAGTCTCTGACCATATGGTTATTAATTACTCACCCTAACCCCACTGGAAAACCTATCTCTCTGCAACAATTTTACAACTTTCTCATCCTCAATTTTTCCTTCTACTTTTTTGTTATTTTTTGGGGGGAGGGATACCCGTGGCACTCAGACATTAATTTGGGCCCTGTGCTCAGAATTGCTCCTGGCAGGTTCAGAGGACCAACCATGTGGGATGTCAGAGATCGAAGCAGAGTCTCTCAGGGGTTTGCCAAGTGAAAGGCAAATGTCTTACCACTCAGCTATTGCACCAGCCCCCCCACTACCTTTTTTTTGTACAATTGTTGCCTTATTATATAAAATTCTTTTAAAAGTACCATCATGAAAGCATTATTTTACTATAATATTTTCCCTAACAATACAACCTCCAAGGAACTGCTATACTCTGTGCAATTGAAGGGCACTTTCTGTTTCTTAATTTAAACAAAAATCAAAAAGGGTGGCACTTAATGATTTTCTGAATGGGGGAGGGCATAAACTGAATAAGTTTAGAAACCGCTGAATGAAATAAATGTCAAACAAATTGTCAAACAAATGTCAAATAAAATAAATGTCATATAAACTCAAATGAATGTTTCTCTGTTGCATGTAATATAGACATGAATAAAACTTTACATTTCTCTTTAAAAGTTGATTTATGTCCTTCTATTATGCATTCAAAATATCCTAAGCAAAGTGATAATATAGAAGATAAGGCATTTTGCTTGCATGTGTCCAACCTGAAAGAGCCCTAGCATCACATATATTTCCCTGCGCATAGCTAGAGTCATTCCTAACCAAGTGGCTCTGAGTACTCTAAGGAAGAGTAAACACTTTGAAAAATTCTTCTAACAGCATATTATATTTACCAAGACATGAGAATTAGCACATTAGCTGAGATGTTACAACTAATCTAAAAATCAAGTAATTACTTCTAATTTACTTAAGCATTTTCATTTTAATTCAATTGCTAATTTTCTATAAGACTGCATAATACTACTAGGAATTAATTTTTCTTTAATTTGTTTTTTGTTTTTACTAGGTAATACTGTCAATAAAATATTTAATTTATTATAATTCTGGATTCTATGTGAGAATGTTGTCTGTTGCCATCTTTATTTTTTTTTTTTTTTTTTGGTTTTTGGGCCACACCCGGCGGTGTTCAGAAGTTACTCCTGGCTGTCTGCTCAGAAATAGCTCCTGGCAGGCACAGGGGACCATATGGGACACCGGGATTCGAACCAACCACCTTTGGTCCTGGATTGGCTGCTTGCAAGGCAAAGGCCACTGTGCTATCTCTCCGGGCCCTATTTTTTTTTTATTTTGATCATAATGGCTTACATATCTTTCACAGTAGTATTTTAGGTACATATCAACATTGAATCAGGGGAATACCCATCACCAATTTGTCCTCCCCCATCCCAGTTCCCCTTCTGCAACCCATATACCCCACCATCACCCCCGGACTACTAGAGTAGGTGGTCCCCTCTTTGTGCAGCTCACTATTAGTGATGATATATTTGTTTGGTCCTGGTACCCTCCCCTGTCTCCCCCTTTATTTAAGAAGTGGAGCTAGATAAATCGAGTTATGTGGCTTTGTTTGAAGGAAAGAAAAGCAATAGATTGGGGTACAAAATAAGAGAAAAAAAAAGAAGTCAAATATGCTGAAATTAGGCGGAGTTCTTCCAGAGGATTTCAACCTCAGTTTGAGAGAGGATGTAAAAGAAGCAATTGAAACACCACCACAATACAGAAAAAAATATCAAATTAAATATCCAGTGAGCACCACAGCAATAAAGACAAGCACCACAGAACAGTCTCGGTTCTGAAATCAACTCATGCCGGAGTGTAAAAAGAAAAAGAAAGATACGATAAAATAAAATAAAATACTATTGGAGACATCAACTTCAATCTCTACACTAATATAAAGACGTCAAAAAAATTGATCAATCATTAAATAAATATGTGGAAAAATGATTGTTTTGTGCTTTTGTTTTTCTTTGTCCCCCAGCATAGGCACAGTAACTATTGGGGATATTATAGAGGGAATTCCCTTGGCTTAGGAGATACAGGGTCCCCCCCCCCCCAGAAGTGTACTATCATGGGATTAACTATAGACTCCTTGCATAATCATTTACTCTCCCCTTGGTGTTTTCGTGGTGTATGGAAGACTTCTGCTTCATCATGGATGGTAAAATCAGACTCTCTGTATCTAGAGATCTTGGTGACTATTCAGCTCAAGGAATGGAGCTTATGATGAAGGCTTTCTTTGTGGTTCTAGAAGTTCCGTTTCTTCAGTGTCGTTTTAATCCATCTTCTGTAGTTGGTGATCTTGGTCATTATGTTGCTCCTAGGATGGAGCCTGGGATAAAGTCTTTCCTTATGTTTCCGGAAGACCCGCTCAGTTGCGATTGTCTCAGTCAGACCTCTGGAATTGAAACTCTTGTTTGTTGAACAGATCGTAGACCAAAAGCTAGGCTAGAGCTTTTTTGTTACTGTTGTTGTTGGTGGTGGTGGTCCCCGGATGTGTACTGTCCTGTCCTGGTTGTAACATCCAGTCATCTGTATATAGCAATCTTGGCTTTTGCACAGATCAAAAGGGTGACATGTTTTCTGATTTTGTCTTATCTTTGGTTGATGAGGAAGGACAACTTGCTCTTAGATGAAGTTGTTCTCATTTTCTCGTTGTCAGGTTATCAATTTAGCACTGGTGCACGTTGGGTCAGAGCAGCATTATGCATGCCCTGGAGGGGATTGGGCTCCTGGAGCTGTTGTAGAGAACTCTGTTGTTTTTATGTCTGGGGTCCAGGAAGTAATGTTGACATCTTTAAAGCTTACTTGAAAAAATTGCATTTCAATCATTCTAACTCTCCCTCATTGATTGTTCCCAACGGAAAAAAAAAAATGTTTGTTTGTTTCTTGGTTTGGGGGACATGTCCTGCAGTGCTAAGAGCTTACTCCTACTTCTGTGCTCAGGAACCATTCCTACAGGGGACTATTTGTGGTTCTGGAAATTGCCTTGGTTGACTGCATACAAGGCAATCACACTACCCAACAGTATTATCACCCCAAACTAAAGATAATATTTATATAGGTAGATATTAAGATCAGAGCTGTAATACAGTAGGCAGGGTAACTGTTTTGCACACTGCCCACCTGAGTGCAATCCCAGTACCCACTTAAACCCCAAGCACCACCAGTGTGTGTAGCCCCGAAATCAATCAATGAAATATTTAAATATTCTGAAAATATTTTTGTAACATTAGTCTTTACTGCATTCTTTCATATCCCGAATTCTATGGAAATTTGAAAAAAATATTTATTTTAATTTTTTGTTGTTGTTTTTGGCTTTTTGCTTTGTTTTGTTTTTGTTTCAGGACCACACCCGGTGACGCTCAGGGGTTACTACTGGCGATAGGCTTAGAAATCACTCCTGGCTTGAGGGACCATGTGAGATGCCAGGGATCAAACCCAGGTCTGTCTTGGGTTGGCTATGTGCAAGGCAAATGCCCTACCACTGCACTAACGCTCCAGCCCTATTTTAATTTTTTTAAGTAAAAGCATTTTATTTGGAAAGGAATTTTATTTATGAGGAAAGCAAGATAAAAGAAAAGAGAGGGGGGGTAGCAGGTAATGACCTCAAGAGCTGGTCAGCCCTGTATGCAACCCCAATTGAATGTAGGAAAATGTGGGTTCCAGGAATAATTTCTGAGCACAGAGCCAGGATGAACCCTTGAATACAGATGGGTGTTGCCCAAATTCAAAAGAGAAATAAAAAGTAGAAAGTATCAAGATACATATTCCAAGAGGGGAGATGCCAGTGAAATGTAGTTAGTTGGGCACCATGTACCCAGGCAATACAAGTGCCTCATGTTTTTGTTTTTAAAGAAGACATGAAAACAATTGAAGTTACCATACATACTTAACAGAATACTATATTTTAAAAGAATGACCACATTTTGTATTAGTTAAGATATGGAGGAAATAAAGGACTCATTCTCTGCTGGTTGGAATGGAAACGTGTGTAACCACTTGAGAAAATAGTGTGACAGTTTCTGCAACAAAAAAGCATGCATGAGGCATATAATCCAGCCATTCTACTCCTAGATATTAGTACAAGTAAAATCATATGTTGTACAGAATCTTATTATCAATACGCATATACATTTAATTTGAAATAAGTATAAACTGGAAATTACTCCAAAGACACTTCAGAGGTGGATAGGAGATAAGAGAATAAGTACACTATGAGAGAGATATCTAGCCCTTGGAATAGAGCCTAGCCACAAAATAAATCACTGATACACATGTAAATATAGATGCATCCTAAGATGTAGCTAATTTAAAAAAGACAATGATTTCAATGGTATAACTCATTTATTTCAAATTATAAGTAACACCAACTCATCTATTACAATATGAAGCAAATTTATAGTTTCTTGGGGAGAATTTATTGGTATATGCTAGAGGGAGGACTTATAAAGAGACATTAAAAATGTGTGAGGGAAATATATACCTTGAATGTGGTCATACTTACACTGATGTACAAATTTCAAAATAATATTGGAGAAATAGTACAGGGGATACAGTTTTTTCTTTGTATTCATACAACCCAGGTTGGAACCTCATTTGAGCAGTACCAGGTTCACTCCTGAACATAGAAACAGGGGCAGTCTTTCAGATCACTGAGTGTGAATCAACCCTTTAATCCAATAAAAAATGTCAAAATATTACAAACTTTTAACGTTTTTCACTTGGTATATTTTAATAGTATCTCAATAAACATTTAAAAAAGAAAACAGTGTAGAAAACAGTGTAGAAATGTCATTTGAATTAAAACTGGAAAACATAAATTATTTATGTATAAACTTTGTACTCTAAGATTAAAAAGGAAAGTTTGACTTGCTCAACATTTTCAGATTTCATAAATCAGTTGTCATAATTTGAATTGTAGTCTAATTTTCTAAATATAAAATATTTAAGAGTTCTTGTCTAGAGTGAATATAATTAAAATAAACACGATTGCTTAAATATTCACATGTTCTTAAATAGGCAAACTTGAAAATACTCTGAAAGTCAGCAGAGAGGGAACTCCAAAAGAGATCAGTAATAAAAGTTCTCAATGAGAAAACAAGAACAAAAAAGTAAAGTGACAGAAACCCCCGACTCACAATATAATTTGCAGAATATGAATTTCCATGATCTTCAGATAGGTTATGTGTCAAATAGGGAAATAAGAACAATTATTATTTCCCAGTGTAGAAAATAAAATTAAATGAGCTAACATGAATAAACACTTATGAATATATATTACCATAAAAAGTTACTTTGTTTTTTACAAAGTTCTATTATAAACTGTGAAATGATCCATTACATTTGTCCAAGTTTAGAATGTATATATTATTACTGAATCACTACTTGCCCAGCTGTTATAAATTCTCACTTATGAAGCTATATTTTATCTAAAATACAAACTTGACTGTTATTAAATGTAAGAAAGAAAGAGAAAGAAAGAAAGAAAGAAAGAAAGAAAGAAAGAAAGAAAGAAAGAAAGAAAGAAAGAAAGAAAGAAAGAAAGAAAGAAAGAAGAAAGAGAAAAAGAAACAGAGAAAGGAATAAGAAAGAAAAAGAAAGAAAGAAAGAAAGAAAGAAAGAAAGAAAGAAAGAAAGAAAGAAAGAAAGAAAGAAAGAAAGAAAGAAAGAAAGAAAGAGAAAGAAAGAAAGAAAGAGAAAGAAAGAAAGAAAGATAGAAAAAGAAAGAGAGAAAGGAAGAAGAAAGAAAGATGAAAGGAAAAAAGAAGAGAGAAAATAGAAAGAGAAGAAAGAAGAAATAAAAGAAAGAGAAAGAAAGAAAGAAAGAAAGAAAGAAAGAAAAAGAAAAAAGAAAGAAGAAAGAAGAGAAAGAAAAAAGAAGAGAAGAAAAAAGAAGAAAGAAAGAAAGGAAGAAGAAAAAAGAAAGAAAGAAAGAGAGAAAGAAAAAAAGAAAGAGAGAAGGAAAGAAAGAAAAAAGAAAGAAAAGAAAAAAAGAAGAAAGAAAAAAGAAAGAAGAAAGAAAGAAAGAAAGAAAAAGAAAGAAAGAAAGAAAGAAAAGTAAGAAAGAAAGAAAGGAAGAAAGAAGAGAAGAAAGAAAGAAGAAGAAAGAAAGAAAGAAAGAAAGAGAAAAAAACAAAGAAAGAAAGAAAGAAAGAGAGAGAAAAAGAAAGAAGAAAGAGAGAGAAAATGAAAGAAAGAATAAAAGAGAAAAAGAAACAAAAAAAGAAGAAAGAAAAAAAGAAAGAAAGAGAAATAAAGAAAGAAAGAAAGAAAGAAAGAAAGAAAGAAAGAAAGAAAGAAAGAAAGAAAGAAAGAAAGAAAGAAAGAAAGAAAGAAAGAAAGAAAGAAAGAAAGAAAGAAAGAAAAGAAAAGAAAAAGAAAGAAGGAAGGAAGGAGGGAAAGAGGCGGGGTGGGAGGAAAAATCCTGGGATGTTAACACTTAACATGGTCAAGTGATAGAGGCCATTTCTAGCATGTAGAATTCAATTTTGGGTTCCATCTCTCACAATCCTTTCCCCCTTCAGCCTATGGGTGTACCCCCAACTATAACAATAATATGATGTTTATTTTTCCTGGGATCCTGCATATTCTCTCAATACAAGAGGAGAAAAGGAATATATTTCCCAAAATTTAATTGTTTACCTGGAGTAAATCATATGCTACCAAAAACAAGTAAATTAAAAAACTTAATATAGGGACTAGCGTGATAGTGCAGCAGGAGAGCATATGCCTTGCACATGGTCAGACCTCGGTTTAATCCCTGGCGTCCCATATGGTCCCCCAAGCCAGGAGAGATTTCTGAATGCATATCCAGGAGTAACCCTGAATGTCACCGGGTGTGACCCAAAAAACAATACTAAAACAAAACAAAAAATAATATATTAAAAAGACCATATAATCACAGTGGGGGAAAAGTACTCCCACCACCATATAATAATTATTAGTAACCTGTCCAAACTCTCTCTCACTCATGAGACTATACTTTCTTGAAAATCCATTCAGGCTTTAATGTCATGGTCAGTAATAAATATAAGCATGAGGAAAATACTTTACATATAAAAATGATAGTTCATTCCTGACTATAACAAAGTACATCAGGTAAGTGAAACAAATCTGTAAGGTATAGAGAAAATATGAAGAAAAAAGAAATATAGAAAGATGCTACTATATTTTGAGTACCGTATTTTCCAGCGTATAAGACGACTTTTGAAACAAACAAAAAAAAGTCAACCGAAAATCGGGGGTCATCTTATACATCGAGTATATCTCGAAAATGTTTCAATATGCCGCTAAACGAAACAAAATAAAATCAGGCCGCACAGTTTCCAAATCTCTTTCTTGAGGGCTTAGTACTCAGGAGATCTGGGGGCCACTTCTGGCAAAACCCAGCTAACCGTGTTGGTGGTTCAGTGCTAGGGTCCGAGGATGGGGTGTTGTTTGGTTCATGTCGTGGGGGAGATTAACTGAAGCCACCAGAGATTTGCCAGAAAAGGTGCCTATGATAAGGGACCAATCACTGCAAGGCTGCTCAGTCCGCCTCTCTAACTCAGCCAATCTAAGCAGGCTTTTTATGCATGCAAATTAGACAATGTCCTGGACCCGAATCTACACTGTAAAAAGCCTACTCAGATTGGCCAGAGTAAGAGAGGACGTCTATTACAGTATAACCTTTGACCTTTGCTTGTTGTGATTGGCTCACTGTGGTACATACCACATTGCAGCACAGGAATGTTCTGTCTGATACAGTGAATATAGGCCTAAACCTATCTTTTAACTGCAAAATTAGTGGGTCGTCTTATTCGTCTAGTCGTCTTATATGCCGGAAAATATGGTAACTCTAATAAATAGAATTTAGAAGATAAATGAAGGAAAACGATGAGTTTGAAAACAGTTTAAAAAATGCCTAATTACAGAGCTGGAGAGAATGAGTAGGGTACTTATCTTGCAAGTGGCTAAACAAGATTCATTTACCAGAATCATTTACCAGAATTCATTTATCAGAACTCATTTACCAGAATCAGAATTCATTTACCCCATGTTCCCCAAGCTCTTACCAGGAGTAAACCCTGAGTAGCACAGTTCAGTGTGGCCAAATACACAAAAAAACACACACACTTTTTCTAGCTATAGGGACTAGAGAAAAGTAGTGGCGTTAATGCTTTTGAGAAATAATAATCACCATTCTAGTTCTATAATTTGTTATTTAAGTGCTATGGTGTCACTCTGGTGATTGATGCTCAATTAACCATGTAGATGCCATGGATGTAACTAGACTGACTTATGTGAGGCAAGCACATTACTCATGTCCCATAAGTTCTGAAGTTTCCTGAAATATTTTATCTCATTTATTTTTTTCAATTTATTATACTATTAGTTACTTGAAAAACTAAAATTGAGATCTGTGTAAGTTCAAAGTTTTACTCTTCTTATAAGAAAATAGTGTGATTCCGAGTCAAAATAATCTGGGACCAGAGCTATAGCGCAGCGGTAGGGCGTTTGCCTTGCTGATCTACAACGGACCTCAGTTCGATCCCCCAGTGTCCCATATGGTCACCCAAGCCAGGAGCAATTTCTGAACGCACAGCCAGGAGTAACCTCTGAGAGTCACCGGGTGTGATCCAAAAACCAAAAAAAAAAAAAATTAAATTAAATTAGTTAAATAAAAAATATAGCTGAATGTAGGATGTCTTTATTTTGTAAAGATTAATTGACTTCTGCATTTGGACTCAAAAATAGTTACCATATTTGGGAACATTGTATATAGAAAACAGCAGACATCATATTAATTGGTGATATATTTTAATATAACTGCTTTAACAGAGTAGTAGCTGTACCTCTATATTTAGGAAAGTAAATGTTTGAGGCATATATATAAATATATATATATATATAAAGTCAACAAAACATCTTTAAAATCAGTATGCCAAAAATTCAAATTAATCTCTAGTCAATCATGTGCTATAATATACATGAAGATAAAATGCTTTACAATATACAAAACTGGTAAAAGAGATATTGGGGTATTTAATAAATGAAAGAAATATTACTTGAGATTTCTTTGAAATTAAATAAAAATAGGTTTCCACCCTATTATAAAGTGTATATTTTTATATCTCCCTTAATAAATCAGTATTGAGTTTGATATCAACCCAGAAATATTAAATTTTATGGAAAATTGAATCTTTTTCTTGAAAAGGAAAAGTTACATGGTCACTCAGAAATAAACTTAGACATGAAAATACATTTTATCACATCTTAGGATGTATTCTTTGGTCATGATAGTCACTGGAGAGAGAAGAATGAAAATAAGAGAGCCATTGAAGGAAGAGGAAGGATATATGTAGAATTAAAAAAGAGAAAGAGTCAAGAGACTTGCACTGTGTGAAATGGCCTATTTTCTTTTCCGTGTGGAGTTCCCTTTTCTTACAGAAAAATGTTTCTTCCTGACATAGAAAATATGTGCTGAATGATACCACTGTCTAATATTTTCTTTTGAATTTCAATTTGGTTTTGAATGAAGCTGATCCCAAGTAGACTACATCATATATCGGGAATTATCAAGGTGTAAGCCAGCAGAAAACAAAATGTTAGGATGAGAATGAATGATAAAAGAATTTACTTTTAGCAGTTCAGCTTCAAAGAATTCTCATTCAAAGTTATCCCTTATGAAATCAACAAATATTTAATTATCATTAGCTTCTCTTTATGGTACAGGAAATTTGTGTTATGAAAAGGGAAAATAGATAGCTCAATACACTTATTACATGGTATAAATATTGAATAATATTTGTTGTGTAAAAAACATACAGAGGTAAAGCACACTTGATCCCCAGTTACAACAAAGATATGTGATAAAAATGGGCTTTACTAGGCTGGATGCTTTTCCACTGACATAATCCCTGTGCTTTGAAAGATTTACAAACATATTTTAGTTTAACATTTTTTGCTATCATTGAAATGGTTTGGTTTAAAATAATGTATCTTTGGTTATTCAAAATTACTGCATGACCATCTCCACTAGTGTCACGATGCCTCCATCATTATGCGTAGATCCTGTCTAGTCTTCTCCATATCCCACAAAACCCTATTTGGTAGCCTCATTCTTTTTCAGAGATCAAGAGTTTGTAATCACTGGACACTTTCCATTCCCATCATTGTTTCTTTAGACATTACATATGAATGGGAGCATCTACAATTTATCCTCCTCCTTCTGACTTAGTTTATTCCATGACATACTCAAGTTCTTTCCAATTTTCAGCAAAATGCAATATTTTATCTTTTCTAAGTATTTTCCATTGTACTTATATACTAAAACATCTTTATTTGATTATGTGTCCTGAGACACTTAGCTAATTCTCAGGGCTTAACACTGCAACATAGATGTGCACATACCTTTTCTAAATCTATCTAGGTATGCACCAAAGACAACTACTAGAAGATCTTTATAAGATCTTTAATATTTACATATTTGTAGAACCAAAGGGCAAGACAAACTATAGAAAACTAACAATGAAAGTCTAAAACAAAAATGTTAGAATGGGGTTGGGTTATTCTGGGTAAGAACATCAAAATTAAATCACTGATATCCTCTTATTCATCTACTAAGCTCACTAAAATTCACTAGACCAGATATATACTACATTACCATTAACAATTGGAGAAATGAGCCTCAAAAATAATCAGTATTACTCTTTGTTGGTTTGTACATTCTTCTTCTCAAAGGGATGCAAATGATTATGGTAATTTCATAATGGAAGCATATGTTGTAGATTTGAACATAGTAATGATATATATGACCCAATTTTCAGTTTATTTTTGCTAGATGTTTCCTGAAACATCTCTTTACTATTTTAGAATTATAATTTTGTAATTTATGTTAATGATCTTGGGCAGATTAAATGACACTGACAACATCTTGCTCATTTGTATACCTGGTTAAAAATGTATTTGGAGACCTGAGAGATAGCACAGCAGGAAAGGCATTTGCCTTGCACACTGCTTAGGTTAGATCCCCAACACCCCATATGATTCCCTGAGCCTGCCAGAAAAAATGTCTGACCATAAAGCCAAGAGTTACTCCTGAACTCCACCAGGTGTGGCCCAAAATTAAAAATATATATGATAATTCTTACCTGGGGTATAATTCAAAAATATAAGGTGATCATAAAATTATTTCTTTATTATTTAAAGGATGAAAATGGGAAGTAAGGAAGGAAAGAACAGCAATTTTCTTATTTGCGTAGGCTAGAAGTGATAAACTATTTACTAGTACTATTATTAAAATATTACTAAAACTCCATGTTAAATTGACATCTCTTCAAGTTATTAATTCCTAGATTTTATTTCTCTGAGAACAGCATACTTTATGAAAATATTATACTGACATTATAATTCATAAATCTTCTAGTAGGATGATATCTCAGAAATGTTGTCCTATCTCTATGAAAATATGTAGCACATAATGTAAATAATATACATTTACAACAAACCCAAATATATAATAAAATAAATAGAAGACAATTATTATTGAAGGAAATATACATAAATTGTAAAAAAAAAGTTTTGTTTATTATGAATAGTTAAATACTAAGTTGCAAAACGTCAACATTCCCACATTCAAAACTTACCATGTTGGAACTCTAATTTTAATTTTGATCTTATCCATGGTGTGTGAGCTTAGGCTACTCCTGATGGTGTCGAGGAACATCTACTAATTATATTCAAGGATTTTGACTGAAAATGCTCAGTAATTAAAATCATATATGGTGAGCTCCTTAACCCTTGTACTCTCCAGCTCCTAGAACTAGAATTTTAAATCTTTAAAAATTTTTAAATTGAAGTCATTTTAAACATCTACAAATAATTATGCCCTTTAAATTTATAAAATAAAATTAAACTATGTTTTGTATTTTTGTAATTCTTTATAAAATATGGTTAATTTTCTTAATCAAAATTAATTTCAATATATTCTAAATATAATATGATATTTCTTTGATGTTAACTTAAAGAAAATATCGCATCAAATTCTTCTTTGGTTATTCTAGAAAGAGCTTTTATTTGAGAGTTTTTCAAGAATGTGTTGACCTGAAACATATTTGAAATGGAATAATGGAGATATGTGTCAAAATAGTCTATTTTATTACCTAAGACATTTCTCCAAATCTCCCACTGGTAAAATAATGACATTTAGGTTCTGAAAAGTAGGTCCACTCTGGTGGGAAAAGACAGAGTCATAAGATCATATCTTCTATATTTTCTAAATTTTTAAGTTAACAGAAAAAGTGCTACATTTTTCCCTCTCAAGCTGTAACATCTTAAAAATAGGAAATAAAAGAAAACTTTATAGGTTTTTATATTTGAAGCAAGCAAAACTATAGTTAAACACTTTTATACTGTTTATCTACATGGATCAGATGATTATAATCTAGATTGCCTTAAAGCAATCTTATGCTAAAACAAAAACGTTGACTTAGACAATTGCATTTTTGAACAATAAATATTGGACTGGAAAGAGAGTTCAGCAAAGAGGGCAAAAAAGTCAATCAGCAAATCTGGGTTCAAATCACAGCATCACATATAGTCCCCCAGGTCCTCCATGTAGTGATCTTCAAATATAGAGCCAAGAGTTAAAACTGAGCACTGTTGGATGTGTCCTCATTCTCCCCAAAATGCCCAGTAATTATTACTGGGCAAGATAGTAAGCATCAGTGTTTCCATCTTTACTTAAGAACTTCAAATAAAGATTAAAACTCTCTCATAAAAAGCATAGCTATTTTTAGAATATCCAAAATTTTGAAAAATATACACAACAAAATATCATTTAGATATTTTTAACACCTCTTACTCTAACTAAAACAAGAAGACAAAGAAATCAATGAGTAAATACAACTTTACAGGAGGAAATAGAGAGATGGACCTAAAAGACTTGTATAAAGCTCTGCAGTCCCAAAAATGTTCAGTGCATGTTTTTCTCTAATTCACATGGCATTTTCTCCAAAATGAACCACAATTTAAGAAATAAAATATGCCTCCATAAAATCAAGAATGTAGAATATTATCAACTCATGAAGCTTTGAGAGTAGAAATAAATTGTACATTGAAAGTGGGAAAAGGGCCGGACGGTGGCGCTGGAGGTAAGGTGCCTGCCTTACCTGCGCTAGCCGAGGACGGACCGCGGTTCAATCCCCCGGCGTCCCATATGGTCCCCCAAGCCAGGAGCGACTTCTGAGTGCATAGCCAGGAGTAACCCCTGAGCGTTACTGGGTGTGGCCCAAAAAAAACAAAAAAAAAAAGAAAAGAAAGTGGGAAAAAAACCTCAAATATGTTGAAACTAAACATTAATTACTTTACAACCAGTGGGTCAAAGAGGAAGCAAAAAATATCAAAACTTTCCCCAAAACAAATAAAAATTAAAACATAAATCAACAATATGAAATGCAACAAAACTATGCTAAAAGGGAAGTTCATAGTAATGCAAGCATTGATTAGCAATTTTTAAAAAGGTCCAGATTGCCTACCTGCACAAGTTGTTACTAGAATAATATCCTAAATTATAGTCCAAAACAAACAGGAAAAATATTAATACACAGACCATAAATACATGTAATAGAACCAAAAAATTAAAATTCCATGAAACCAAGAAATGTTCAAGAACATAAGTAAATTTATGATCAATTTTCTAAACTTACAAAGAAAGAAGAGGAAGCCCTAATTAAGCCAAATCAGATATGTAAGGTCAAAGTTATAAAATATACCACAGAAATATAAAATATCATCCAATATTAAAACAAAAAAACTTAATACCATGAAACTGGAGAAACTAAAGAATATAAAAAAAAGTTTTGGAATTATTTAACTTCAATAACAGAATCAGGAGAAAGAATACTTAGAAAAAACAGCTACTAACATTGAAATCAAAAAAACAATCAAAATTCTCACTAAAACAAATGATTGGCCCCAGGTAGATTTACTATAGAGTTCTTCCACACTTCTAAAGAAATGTTTTTCCTATTCTTAAGCTCTTCAAGAAAGTTAAAAAAAAAAAAAAAAAAAAGAAATTTTCCTGAAGAGTTTCTTGAAACCACTATTATCCTGATACCAAAAGCAGATAAATATATTACTAAAGAACAGTATAGCTAATATTGCTGATGAACATAGATACAAAACTTCCAAGCGTATAATAGAAAAATAACTTAAGTAATACATTAAATGGTTCATACACCATGATCAAGTGAGATTCATTATGGAAAACAGCTTGCATTAATAGACAAGTTAAATCAATTTAATTCACTATATTAATGCAAGGAAAGAGAAAACTCATACCAAGAGATGTAAAGAAAACATCTGAAAAAAAAATCTAGTACCGAGTCTAATAACTCTCATGGTAAAATAAGTGATCAAAATTTTCAACAATATGGGAATTGAAGGAACTTTCCTAAATATAATAAAAGCCATTTAGCACAAACTCACATCTAACATCGTATTCAATGGGGAAAACCTGAAAAGCTTTCTGACACAAGAAAAGGATTGTATTTTTTATTATAATTATTCAAAATAATACTGATGGTCCTTGCCACAGCAATTAGGCAAAAGAAAAAGAAATATTAAGAGGATTCAGTTTCAAAGGAATGAGTTAAACTATTACTATTTCCAAATGACATGATGTTACTCTTAGAAAAAAACCCAGACTAGGGGCTGAGAGATAGAATGGAAGTAAGTGTTTGCCTTGCATGCAGAAGGATGGTGGTTCAAATCCAGCATCCCATATGGTCCTACGAACCTGCCAGGAGTGATTTCTGAGCATAGAGCCAGGAGTAACCCCTGAGCGCTGCTGGGGGTGACCCCTTCAAGAAAAAAAGAAAGGAAGGAAGGAAGGAAGGAAGGAAGGAAGGAAGGAAGGAAGGAAGGAAGGAAGGAAGGAAGGAAGGAAGGAAGGAAGGAAGGAAGGAAGGAAGGAAGGAAGGAAGGAAGGAAGGAAGGAAGGAAGGAAGGAAGGAAGGAAGGAAGGAAGGAAGGAAGGAAGGAAGGAAGGAAGGAAGAAGGAAGGAAGGAAGGAAGAAGAAGAAAGAAAGAAAGAAAGAAAGAAAGAAAGAAAGAAAGAAAGAAAGAAAGAAAGAAAGAAAGAAAGAAAGAAAGAAAGAAAGAAAGAAAGAAAGAAAGAAAGAAAGAAAGAAAGAAAGAAAGAAAGAAAGAAAGAAAGAAAGAAAGAAAGAAAGAAAGAAAGAAAGAAAGAAAGAAAGAAAGAAAGAAAAAGAAAGAAAAAACCTACCAATGTTCCGCAACCTGCGGCTCGCGGGCCACATGTGGCTCTATACTTTTAATTTGGCTCTTCTGTGTGCCGGGCGGCCGCTCAGGAGTCAAGACGCTGCTCCTAGCCTCTGTCAGTGCACGCCCTGTGTGGCTCTCAAAATAAATTTCAATCGTGGTTTTGGCGAGATTTGGCTCAGTTGAAAAAAAAAAAAAAAGGTTGCCGACTACTGATATAAGGGGCTGAAGCGAATGCGTAGTGATAGGGCGTTTGCTTTGCACACAGCCGACCCAGGACGGACCTGGGTGCCTGGGTGCTATCCCCAGTGTCCCATATAGTCCCCGAATTTAGGAGTGATTTCTGAGTGCATAGCCAGGAGTAACCCCTGAGCGTCACAGGGTGGTGGCCCAAAAACGGGGGAAAAAAGAAAAACCTACACTATATAAAAAGGGTATATGAAAAATTGCTCATTTCACTGAATATTGGAGATAAAATCATAATAATGAGATATCAGTGCTCACTAGTGAGACTAATATACATTAACTAGTATTAGTGTGTATGTGGACGAAAAGGAACCCTCATCTGCTGCTGGGGGGAATGTCGGCTGGCTCAACATTTTTTGAAAACAGTATGGACACCACAAAAATTAATAACTAAGCCTCCATATGACCAAGAAATTTCACTTTTTGTCAACTACCTCCAAACCACAAAAACTCTATGTAGAGAAGATATTTGTGAACCTACGGCCATTGCGGAACTATTCACAAAAGCCCAAATTTGGAAAAACCCTATTATTTAAAAAAAGAAAAAAAGATGACTATATAAGACAGGGAGAACTACTCAGCTTTAAGAAAACATTAAATCGGGCCCGGAGAGATAGCACAGTGGCGTTTGCCTTGCAAGCAGCCGATCCAGGACCAAAGGTGGTTGGTTCGAATCCCGGTGTCCCATATGGTCCCCCGTGCCTGCCAGGAGCTATTTCTGAGCAGACAGCCAGGAGTAACCCCTGAGCACCGCTGGGTGTGGCCCAAAAACAAAAAAAAAAAAAAAAAAAAAAAAAAAAAAAAGACCTAAAAAAAAAAAAAGAAAACATTAAATCATAAAATTTGCTACTATGTGGATGGAACTGGATAACTGGATGGCACCATACTGAATTAAGTCAGCCAGAAAGAGATCAGTTATACAATGACCTCTTTCACATGTGGAATATAAAGAAGTATCCTAAAGGAATAACAGGTAAGCAATGCAACTGAATCTGTGAATTGATCTACATAATTGAGTTTACTTTGGTAGGGAGATGGGGATGATGGGGTTGGTAGGGATAAATTGAGAGGAAGCCCATGAGACAAAGTTTGAGAGATCTAAATGCACATCAGTCAGAACCTGATGTAAAACACTCTAAGCATGAAGCCCTATGGTTAATTGTATTTTAAATCATGGTTACTGAATTAAAACTTTTGGAATAAATGAAAAAATATGACCCCCAAATTATTAGAAGTAACAAACTAGTACATTAAAATAGAAAATTTCAAAAATGAACACAAAAGTACATGGAATTTCTAAGTATGAAAAATAAAGTATATTACAGGAAAAATTTTAAATTCAGTTTATAATTATGCCCCCCAAATTAGATATATTAAAATAATCTTAACTAAAGAGAGATAAATATATACACAAAAAGAAAATATGTACATTAAATATATACACCACTATTTAATGAAACCAAAGAAGACACAAGCATGTTTTCATTTCCCCTGATCATGTTTTGAAAGGAGTTATATAGCTAAAATTATCTTGACACCCAAAGCACTATATAGATTCAATTCTGTCACCATTAAAATTCCCATGGTATTGGGGGAGGGAGTTTTGGCTACATAAGATATAATCAGTACTATTTCAAGCTCTATGCTCAGGGATCACTCTGTGATGCTTCCTGTACTATATAAGGAGCTAACAGTCTAATTGAAACTGTTGTGTGCAATGCAAGCACCTATACCTCAGTATTATCTCTCCAGCTTCGAAAACATGTTTTAAGTACATGGACCAATTATCATCAAAAATGTATAATAGAGTATTAATAGTTATTTGGAGATAATTAGCTAAAGTAATCCTGGAAGAGAAGAGGTGGGAAACTTTTCTTTTCCAAACTTTAAATTGTGCAATAATAAAATAAAAGCAGAGTCTCAGAGTAGTGGAATAGAATTGAATACAGAGACAGATCTCTGGTTTATGAACTGCTAACCTTCAATGCAGGATCTTGGTGTATGAAGAGGATCAAGGAAAGTGTTTAAAATCTGGTGCTGTGAAAACTGATGAGCAATTTGCAACAACAACAACAACAACAAAAAAAAACAATCAAATTCTTACCTATCTCACACAATTTACAAAGGTTTATTTAAAATGGAGCTAAGACCCCTATTATGCTCTAATTCACAGAAGAACATAGGCAGAACTCTACATCATACTAACTTGATGGGCAACCTCAATGACTCAATGCCATAAGTCAAGCAATAGAAACAAAAAAATAACAACAACATATATTACTGTGTTATGTTAAGATGGTTTTGTGCTTCGAAAGTATGAGACTAAAGACAGCATAGGGGATAGAAGAGAGTATTTGCTTATCATGCATCTGGCAAAGGTCTAATATCTGAGATATATAACTCACTCACAAAACTCTATAGCAAACAACCTCTTCAAAATAGAGTGAGAAGATTTGAACATACTTCTTCAAAGTAGACATATGGATGGCAAATAGATATATAAAAAATCCTCATCGTTTAGCTTCAGGGAAATGTATAGCAAAACAACAATGGAATGTCACCTCATACCTGTGAATTTGCTGTCAATCAAAATGCTACCTTTAATCTTAAAAGTCCCTGTCACTGATTCTTTTACATGAATGATATTAAAGTTTATTGAAAAGCAATCGTCAGAGTACAGCTGCCAAAGTCAATGAATAATGCAATGTATTTTCATGTTAATTCATATAATCCATAAAAATGAGACAAAGAATCTAGCTGGTACATTTTAAACAAATTTCTATCTTTAAGACTGATTTCTCCAACAATATTGAATTGTGACTGTTTTTTTGTTCAAAGAATTACAATTTAACCTACCTGACATCTGGATCCTGTGCACTTAGTTTATTTCTATGTAGTTAGCTTTCTTCCACCAAGAAAACATATGGTAGAATTAAAACAGATGTCATTACTTGTAGATGAAACTTCAAATTTTGCAAAAGTACATGCAACTAACTTCCAGAAAGTCAAAAGAATTTTAAGCTCCACTACCCCCAAATAACATATGTGTCAAATGGAATACAAATTTCTCAGAAAATAATCACCTCCAAGAAATCCCAAAGGGATAAATTTAATACATAGTTTCATAGCCTCAGTGTATTGATTCAGTATAAGAGAGCAAGAAATTAAAAGATTGTTTTTTTGTACAGAGCACACCATTTCTTTTTCAATATTTTTAAATGAACTCATCTCATTCTTATTCATGGGAGGAAAACTCCCACACACTTCTATGAAACTAAAGTCAATAGAAATATACACATATCCGAAATAATATTTTTTTAAAAGAGGAAAGAGATGTACTGCAAATTTTTGAACATAGCATAACTTTATATATATATATATATTTTAAATTTCATTTCATTTCTTTTACTAAGATAACTGTAAATGTAGTCTACAAATATATAATTTAAAATTTTACATTTTTCTGTTCCTTCCCAACGTCCAAAAAAAGCAAATAGAGAGTTTAGAAAAATCAAATTAGAAACATTTATACTTAAAACCATGTAAATAAAATTAATACATTAAAAACTTAGTTCAAATTATAAGGACTTCAACTCTAGTATTGTTGAAGTGGTAGAAAACAAGAGCACTTTTGTATGTAGTTGGTTAGTATGTAAATTAGTGCAAATGCTTTGGAGGACATTTTGGCAAGAGCCATAAGGTTAAAAATCAACAAATCGGGGCCGGGCGGTGGCGCTGGAGCTAAGGTGCCTGCCTTGCCTGCGCACGGACCGCGGTTCGATCCCCCGGCGTCCCATATGGTCCCCCAAGAAGCCAGGAGCAACTTCTGAGTGCATAGCCAGGAGTAACCCCTGAGCGTCACAGGGTGTGGCCCAAAAACCAAAAAAAAAAAAAAATCAACAAATCATTCAAGTTGAAAACATTAATGTAGAAATTAATTTTATTAAATTTAAAAAGTCATCTGCCACACTTGTTTCTGTGTTTTAATATAAAGCTGTTATTAAACAGAAGTGCAAAACCCAGGAGTATTTTATACTGGTAGGCCAGGGGACAAAGGGTGGTGATATAGGATGTACTTTGAGTCCAATGGTGGAGGGAGGTTGACACTGATGATGTGAATGGCCCTGACTCACTATATATCTGAACTATCTGAAATAAAAAGGACTCTGTAGATCACAATTTTAAAAAAATTAAATTTTAATAAAGATCATCTTTGTCAAAGAAATTTTTCTACTGCTAACTGAATTAGGAATTGATCACATTCTTTACTTCTGGAATCATACTTTTTAAAAGATTAGTTGAGCAATCTCTAAGTTTATTTTCAGATTCAAATATTTTACTATGACTTTGTAATTGAGGATGTAATTCAGAGTGGTAGAACATATGCCTTGCGTGAACAGGAGCCTAAGTCATCTCTGACACTGCTCATTCCCAAAGCAAATACAAAGTAGCCCAATTGCCCCAAGCATGCCATTATGTGATCCTGATAAGCACAGTAGACTGGAATTTTTCTCACCTTATGCACAGCCACAATTTTAACAAAAATATGATGTATCAATGGGGCTGGAGCAATAGCACAGCAGTAGGGCATTTACCTTGAACATGACGAGCAAGGGATTGACCCCTGTTAGATTCTCGGCATTCTATATGGTCCCCCAAACCTTACAGGAGCAATTTCTGAATGCAGAGCCAAGAATAACACCCCTGAGCACCTGTAGGTGAGGCCCAAAAACAAACAAACAAACAAAAAATATGATGTATTGAAAACACGGAGAAAGCTTTGAACAGAACAACTTCCCTATATGATAAAAATATTGATAGATTTGAGGGGGGGTCTTGTGTAAAGTTCTTGCAATGGGAGTCCTTTTAGGGCTAAGTCTGGTATCCAGCAACAGTCCATGTTAGGGTAAGTTGGTAGGGAGAGTCACACAGCATGAGTCAGTAGGGGTGTTGGTTGTCTTTTCCTGCCAGGGACAAGGTGTGGGTTTGAGTGAATGTCCCTTCTCTCGGGTGGTGGGTACTGGTTCATTGGGGCACAAGGTCAGTCTTGATGCCTAATAGATTAAGAACTGAGGGTGAAGAGTTTTAATAAATTGGAAAATCTGGATGGGATTGAGGGGTGAAGGGGTAGTCGGATTCCTGGAATGGGTATAGGGGAGAGTATTTGGAAGGGGCAGAAAGGAAGAAAGGGGAAAATAAGATTAAATAGGAAAAAAAAGGAAGAGGGAGTAGTGAGAAGAGAGGTGAAAAGAGCGGGGGCATGTCATTTTGCTTGAATATGTACGATGAGTGGGCCCCTTAGTATAAGTCTGCAGGTCACTGTTGCTGCTTCGGTGGTCTGGCTGGTCACATGCTTCAGGTCCTAAAAGAAGGTATGCCCTAGAGATAAAGGGTGTGTTAAAAAGTTTTGTCCAGACAATTTTGTAACGCAACCTGGGTATGGTATCTCATGTGGCTTAGCTCTGAGATGCCATCTTAGGTTGTCCATCCTTTGTATCCAAGAACACCTGTGGACAGAAAAGCTGAGAGGTTATTTTGAATATATTAAGCTTAAGGCATTAACACCTATTATTTTGAAATACTTCGGTTGTAGTCAGTGATTTCCCGTGGTATTCTTTACCTATAACCTTGTATAAGATCCCTAAGAGAATCTCAAAAGGCAATGGGGAAACATTTACTTCCATCATAAGTATAAGACCTGTATAACACTAGCTCTTTATTTTTATTTCATTTTACTTACAATTATTTTCACTATACATATGTGAGCAAATATATATTTTTATTTCTATTTTTATGTTTTTTGGGTGTGTGACTTGTTTCTTTTTTCTTTTCACCCCCAAATGCACCGGCAATATAATGAAGCACCATTTCTTCCTGCAAAGGCACAATAAAAAAGGGGAAATCCCACGTATATAAACAAGCTCTTATTTACTAGGGATAAGAACTCATACTTATTTACAATACAGGGGAATCTCCCACCTTGAAAATATGTCATGTGGATCCATCTTAGACGCCGTAAGATTATACACCGACCATCCAGACTTCATTCCTGAACCCCAGACTTAGAATGAACACAGTTCTTCACAACAGCCACAGGAACCAAAGCCCATTTGGGACAGACATCCTAAATACTACTCCATTTCCAACATGTGCCAGTTCTAATATGAGATCCTGACAACGAGGAAATTGGGAACAAATGGACATAAGAACAGATTATCCTACCTTACCAACTAATGATAAACCAAATTGGAAGACTTACTACACTATGGGCTGTGCAAAAGCCAAGAATGTGATCTGCAGATGACTGGCTGATAGGACCATGACCGGGCAGTTTGTATTCTGGGGACCAACAAGAAAGCCCTAGTCTAGGGTCTGGTCTACGTCCTGCATAACAAACATGACCTCCAATGCCAGAGTCCTGACTGAGGCAATTGCAACTGAATGGGTCTTCTGGAATCATAATGAAAGACGATATCCCAGACTCCATCTGAGCTTCAGCGCAAGGGCCAAGACCACTAACTACAGAAGACAGATTAAAATGACATCGAGGAAACAGAACTTCTAAAATCACAAAGAAAGTCATCATCATAAGTTCCACTCCTTGACCTGTGCACAGTCTGAGACCCCTAGATTAAGGGGGTCTGTTTTTATCATCCAGATCAGAGCAGAAGTCTTCCATACGGCACAAAAACACCAAGGAGAGAGTAAATGAACGTGAAAGGAGTCTATAGATAATCCCATGACAATATATTCCAAGGGTAGGGAAACCCTGTATCTCTTAGGCCAAGGGGATTCCCGTTTCAGATGACCCCAACATTTACTGTGCCTATGCAGGGGGAGGGGGAGAGACAAAAAATACTAAATAATCTTTTTTTTTTGGTTTTTTTTATTTTTTATTATTTTTATCCAGTTTTGATCGAATTCTTTGTTTTGGGGTAAATATTGAAGTAGTTGTCCATTTTTAATTATATATTTACTTTTTATTTCTTCTTTGCTCTTCCTTCTCCTTGCGCCTTGTCATATTTCCTATCTCAAGACCATGGCAACTATGTGGTGCATATTTTTATGGCTGCAGTGCTGAGTATCTTATTTGATTCCTCTTTTTGAACTGCTGTGGTGTTTCACATTCTTCTTTTTCCCATTGTCCCTCAAACCAAGGAGGAGACCCTCTAGAATGACTCTGTTCATAGTCGGTGTAGTGGATTTTTACCCCATTATATTGCCTTTCTCTTCCTCAAACAAATCCACATAACTTGATCTTTCTAGTCCCGCCTCCCAACTAGAGGGGGCAATAATGGAGGCACCAAGACCAAACAGTTATAAGCCCACTAAGTAATTAACTAGACACAGAGGGGACCACGCATTCTAGCAGCCCCTGGCGGGAAGAGTGGAGGATATGGGAGGCAGGATGGGAGTGGTTGTGGGAGGACAATTCGGTGGTGGGAATTTCCCTGATTCAATGTAAATATGTACCTGGAATATTACTTTGAACGATATGTAAGCCACAACAATTAAAATAAAAATTATGTTAAAAATATTGATAGAATATATAGATACATAACAACATAAAATTACAATGTATAACACTCTTTTGTTTCAGCATTTAAAAAATTCTATCAACATTTAGCTTTACAGCTTACGAATATGTGTACAGATGGTTTTGGCAAAGTAAAAAGAGAAATTTTCTCTATGTTGGAGACATACTGTTTTGTCAATAAAAATATTAATTTAGCTTTAGGGCACATACAAAATCATAAATAATGCCATAACATTAACTATTGTCAAATAGTGAATACCGTTAGAATATATTATTTGGGTAAATCAGCATTTGCCTTATGCATTAAAGAATAAGGAGAATAAAAGGGGAATGAATGTAGAGGAATGACAGGAGTTTTAAAGATTAAAATGGAAACAATGTACAATATTTTCACAAAGTACTCTCAAACTTTGCCCCACTAAGATTAATTATTTTAATTTAAGGAAGAAAAGAATGCAAAGGCAAGTATTTTATATTGACTATCATAATTACATATTTGTCCTTTACCTCTTACTCGTTACTCTGTCCTATTACTAGCCAAAGATCTAGATGGTGGCATCAGAATTCTAAGACAGAATAAACAAATACATCTCCTATTTGGTCACTTTTATCCTATTTCCACAATGACACTGAACAAAATAAATACTAAGATGAAATACAATATAAGAGAAGATAAGGAGTTATCCATTTAATTAATATAAACACTAACATCAATACTTTTAACAGTAATACAAAAATTAGCATAAAATGTATTAGATTACATAAATATTGAATTTTTATTGTTTGTATGATTAACATCAAACATAAATGGATTTATAAAATTGAAATCTGGGTTGCATAATTTTTGAGAAAAAAATTTCCCAGAAGTATTTTTCCTATTTCTCTACAGAAGTGACCTTCAAACTTCACAGAAATAGACTTAAGTGTTTTAGGGTCAAATTTTTAGTAGAACATTCAGCTGATCACACTAAAGAGCAAAACTGTAGTTGTCAAAAAATTAAGCAAAGTTCACTATAGATTGTGCAGCTGGTAGAAAGCTTGCTTGCACATGGCAGAATCAGATTCAATCCACAGAATCCCATATGTTTTACAAGGTCCTACCAGGAGTGATCTTGAGTACGGCTGGATTTGCCCACCCTACAACCCCCAAAATAGTAAAGTTCAGGGAAAAATATCTTATAAGATAAAATATACAAAGTACATACTGTAATACTATTGTCGAATTTGAACTAAATCAATTTCAGTAAGTTAAATGGGAGAACTAGATATACACATCGTCATGCCACAATAAGTTGGCCTTTTATGGAGATAAATTTGGATATAATTTCAAATTCTCAAGAGAGACCAATAATACAGCAGGTACGGCATTTGCCTTGCACACTGCCAACATATCTTTAATGCCTGGCATTTCATCTGGCTCAACAAGCAGCACAAGGATTATTTCCTGAGTGGATAGCCAGGAATAACCTCTGGTTATTGCTGTGTGGTCCCAAATCAAAAACAAAAAATAATTTTGAGTTCTCAATTTCTATAAGAGGTGTTACATGAAGAGCAACTTCTTTAATTTTTCACCTCATAAGAAACAAATATAATTTTATTAATGATAGCAATAAAATGATATTACTTAAAATTGTATTTATAATTTATTCCTAAAATTCAGAGAGCTAGAATAAGTACAGAGTAAAAAACACTAATTCAATGGCAAACATACATGCACACTTGTATTTATTTCAGGATTATTCACAGCAGCCAAGATATGTAAACAACCAGAAGGTCCATCAGCAAATGAAATGATAAAGACCTGTATATCAAAACACAAAAGAATATGATTTAGCTATAAAAAAGACTAAAGATTGCATTTACAATAATCTGATGGACCTGAGGTGTTTATGCTTACTCATAAAGAAAAAGAAAAATACTGGAAGATTTCACTCAAGCATTGAATATAAGTAACAAGCAAATAAACTCATAAATTCTGACAGCTCCTGGTAGTTACTAGAGGAAACAACAAGGTAGGGGAGGTGGAAGAGACAGACTGTCAATTAGATGCTAGCAGATAGTAACAAGGTCTTTGATGATTGTATTAGCAAAGTTGAATGTAAAACTATACAACTAAAACTTGTTAACAAGAACTATGTTAGTTATTTCAGTTTTAAATAAAACTTTTGTTAATGGTTTCAATAATATTTCCTTTCCCCTTGTTCTATTCTTAATGTTGTTGGAATACACATCTTCTACATGTAACCTTATTTCCATCTTGGAAAGAAAAAGACTATTAATCAAACTATAAAAAGCACTTTTTTCTATGTCAGTTCTTATTTTCTGTAGAAGAAGAAAACATTTATGAGTGAACACATATTAAATGATACATTATTCAGGAATGTTGGGTCATACCTTATTTTTCTCAAAACAAAGATCATCCCTGGTTTCTTTGTATCTGTTTGTTTTAAACTCGATTTCACCCAAATCTAATATTGTTTTACATGTAAACTTGGGCGGGACAGGTTCAAGTTAGCTGCCCCACCTAGAGATGGTCCTTGTCCTCAAAAACAAAACAAAACAAAACAAAACAAAATTCTGGTAGGCAGCTTGGTGGATATACCAGGTAGAAGGTGGCTAGACTATCCATGTTTCACCACCAACCTGTTCTGAATTATGCACAACCCTGATTCAGACTCATTCACCTGGATTGGAGATATGGAACTTTAGTGATTTTACAACTGGCGCCTGAACAGGGGCCTAGGATTTAAGGACTCAAGAAGACCACAACTATGGTGAGTGACTTCACCTTTTGATGGATTATCATCATGACAGGCCCCTCAAGCTGGACTGAATGTGCCAGGCCTTTCACTGGAACATCGGTGAACATGGTTCCTGTACTGAATGGCTTCATATTCTCTGATCTATCTACCTGCATTTCTTTCTCTGGATTGTATGTGCCAGGGTCCCTAGAGATTCTCCTACACACATGCCACAAGAGAGAAAGAGTACTTTCCCAGTGGTATTGAATTTTCAATCGATAGGCCTTCCAGGGCTGATAATTTATTGTTGACTACTGGCACTAAACTAGAGAGGCCCCTATCACCTAAGAATTATGAGCCAACTATTGTCTCTGAAGACTCAGATTCTGAAAATGGCCCGACCAGAGATACCTCCACATCCCAAGCACTGAGTCAGGTAGACGCACTGAGTCAGGTAGACAAGTCTGTTGTGGCAAACCAATACCTGGGCAATGTCAAATGGTTCCATGTCCTGAATGGTTATGAACTTATTAACAGAAATGTCACCAAAAGAGATGTTGTTCACTGGAAAGCTATTAAGAGAACAACCTCAATGAGTTTCTGTGTAGCATTGGAGGGGGGGGGGGGCTGTGGAGTTTGATGTCCTGAAAGAGAGAGGGGTCCAAAAACTGCTAATGTATCCAGACCTGTTGGAATTTCAGTGAAACGTAGCAGATATGCTACCAATCTGCATAGATTCTGTCAATCCCCTGGCGTTGCTCACCTGCTCTACTATCTATGGTGGCAGAGACCCACTCAGGGGGTTCAGAATCAAGCAGTGAGGGGAGATAAAGACTTTTGGAAGTGTAACCAATGCTGATGTCTACCATCTTTCCTCTACTGGAAGCACTTTTTTTGTTTGTTTGTTTTTGGGCCACACCCGGCGATGCTCAGCAGTTACTCCTGGCTATCTGCTCAGAAATAGCCCCTGGCAGGCACGGAGGACCATATGGGATGCCGGGATTCAAACCAACCACTTTAGGTCCTGGGTTGGCTGCTTGCAAGGCAAACACCACTGTGCTATCTCTCTGGCCCCTGAAAGCACTTTTTATGAGGACCACAGCCCCCTAACCAACAGCAGCTTATAGAGACCCTAGAAGCCACACAGAAGATGGAGGATCCAAGCCCAACAGGAGAAAAGCTCTCTTGACCTTATTTTCATTAGTCACTATATGCTTATTCCTGAACAGGAGTATTACCATAAAAATAACCATATACAAATATGTCATATAAATAATCATAAAAATAAAATAAATGTCTGTAAAATAAAATATTGTAGCAAAACTGATAATAAATATTAAATAGATCTTCAGTTTTCTCAATACAATATTTAACCTATAATTATATAATAAAGTTTCAATTACATAAGATGAACTAGTTCTAGATATATGCTGTTATATTATAAATTTAAAAATAAATAGGAGATAAATTTGTGTTTAACTCAGAAACATGCTAGTCTTCATATTTTGTATGAATTCATATTTGTACTATATTACTCAAAATATATAGGCCTTAGTAGATATAAAATAAAAACTGTACAAGTTTAAACGTGCAGAAGTTATAAAATTAAAATATATACATAAGGAGATATACTAAGTGATTAATCATTTTTGTGGAACAAGAATAATAACAACTATTGCTAATTTTATGCATTAATTTATTATTTATCTTATAAAACATTTATAAGCTATTTTGAAATATAAAAATGGTAAATTATATGTAAAAACTTATGTGGAACAAAATATAGAGCAATCAGTAAACATTGAGGAAACTCACATGTGAATTTAATTCACAAACATAAAGAAAAGTCAAAAGCAACAATAAGTGGATTTCAACCTCCAATCCGTCCTCTTAATTTATAATATAGTTACTAAAACTACAGTGTACAGTAGAACACATGAAAAAAATCAAGTTAGAAAATATTACTTTGGAATATAACTTATAGCTCTGGCTTTCAGTAGCTCTTTATAAACTCAAAGGCATTCAAGTCAATTACAATTATCACATTATGTACTAATAACAATTAATTGAATCATATAATATTTATTGCTATAAATTTGACTAAAATATGTTTTGTGTTTTTAATGTAAATTTTCTTTATTTAAACACCGTGATTACAAATATGATTGTAGTTTTATGATTACAGTCATATAAAGAACACCCCCCTTCACCAGTGCAAGATTCCCACCACCAATTTCCCAGATATCCCTCCTCCCCAACAACCAAAGGTACTCATGTTCCTCTCCAAAATAAGTGCCTGAAGATTTGAAGCTTATATTGTAGAGAGGACTGAGAGTAATTAATATTAAAAAAAGCAAGAGAGGGGCCAGCGAGGTGGTGCTAGAAGTAAGGAGTCTTCCTTGCAAGTGCTAGCCAAGGAAGGACCACAGTTAGATTCCCCAGCGTCCCATATGGTCCCTCCTAGTCAGGGGATATTTTTGAGCACTTAGCCAGGAGTAACCTCTGAGCATCAAACAGGTGCGGCCCAAAAATCCAAAAAAGAAAGAAAAGAAAAGAAAAACAAGAGAAATAAGAGAGAAAATCATGAAACTTTATAATATGATAATAATGAATGAACAAATAAACAAGTAATATAATTGATGTTCAAGGATGGCTGTAAGTTTAAAGAACTATTGAGGAGATTCTGAGACCAAATCAGCTGGACTTCCCCAGCAAAAAGGGTAAAAATTATATAGACATAGCCATGGCCTGCTTTTTTATCTATTAGGAACCATGTATTGGATAAAAATTAAAAGTAAAATAAGTCAGAGAAATTGGGGCAGATGTTGTGAGATCTCCAATATCATGACAAGAATTTTGCATTTACCAGAGTAAGATGGTAGGCTAATTGATCTCAGCAGAGAAAAAATAATGTGTGCATAATTTGAATTTTATTAGTATTCACTATTTTAAGAACATTTATAAAAGAAATTTAAAAATTTAAAAAAAAGGAAGCTAGGACACCAAAAAGGAAGTGATTAGAAAAATGAGACACCACACCCAACCATCTCAGCTTACCCCATTCATATTTAGGCCCTCTTCTAAACTTCCAAAAGACATTAAACTTCTTTCTGATGTCCCCCCAAAATTTTTTAAACCAGAAGCAGATGTTTCTCCTTTCTACTTGGGTACCAGCAGCCATCACACCATGCCTAGTCTCCACTATCACAGCAGGCTCAGTTTACCATTCCCTAAATATAAATGAATAGAAAGACAATACAACACATCATACCTAACACTGCACATGCTTATACCATCTATCATTGGATGAGGACCAGCAGGAAAGAAAAATAGGAACACCTAGCCTAGACCCTTAGATACTCTTAGGGGTGGGAGGGGGGACTACTTACAGATTTACCCATAGCACAGAAAAACACAGCACATTCAATAGGAAAGCTGCATAGAAGCCCACAAAACTCTATGAAAATAATAGCACAGAAATCTCTACCAATACCTACCAACTCTGTAAATTCTTAAGAGAATGATCTTAGTGACACTATGCTGAGATATCTACAGACTTCCATCCCCTCAACACCCCCCAAATAATGGTACAGGTAGCCAGCAAAGCACAAGAAAATATGTACAAGAAATGAGAAAACTACACTTAGAGCAATTAATATAAAGAGTATGGTAGGTACATGACATCAAAAACATAATGAAAGGTCAGAAAACAGAATAACAGAACCTGAGAAAATTATCGGGGAGTTCCAAGATGCTATGTAGAAAATATCTTTAAAAAACACAACTATCTCACACCTTACACAAAAGTCAAAGTGAATCAAGACCTAAAAATCTAACCAAAAACTATAAAATTAATTAAGCAAAATATAGGCAGAATGCTCAAAGATTTGGACCTCAGATACTTTTTCAATGATCTTATACCACTAGCAAAGGCAACAACAACAAAAATTAAACTACATCAAAATAGTTTTTCAAAAGTAAGAGAAGTACAGACTAAAATTAAAAGACAAATAACTGAATTGTAAATATAACACCAGATAAAGGCTTGATATCTAAGGTATATAAAATGCTTACAAATATTAATTAAAACAAATTTTAAGACCCTAATAAAAATGAGAGGAGAAATGAATATACATTTCTCAGAGGAAGAAAAGCAGAACACTAGAAGACATGTGAAAAAGTGCTTAGCATCACTTATCATTAGGAAGTCCAAATCAAGACCACAATGATAAGTCATCTCACATCAGGGAGATTGCGCCTACTAAAAATAGTAGGAAAAACCGGGGCCAGAAAGATAGCACAGAGATGTTTGCCTTGCAAGCAGCCGACCCAGGACCTAAGGTGGTTAGTTCGAATCCCAGCATCCATGTGGTCCCCTGTGCCTGCCAGGAGCTATTCCTGGGCAGATAGCCAGGAGCAACCCCTGGGAGTGGCCCAAAAAACAAAAACAAAAACAAAAAACAAACAAAAATAGTAGGAAAAACCTGTGATGGCTGGGATGTGGTTAAAAAAGGAACTCTTATCCATTGCTAGTGGGATGTTATCTGAGTTAATACCTGTGAAAATGGAATGGAGAGTTCTCAGTTAACTTAGAATTGTGCTGCCAACTGATCAAGAAATTACACTTTTGAATATCTACCAACAGGATTTAAAAACTTATATTCAGAGTGATGCATATGCAATCATTATTCATTGCTGCACTTGGTACAATAGATAAGATATGGAATCAATCTAGGACTCCAACAAAAATTGGATGGATTATGTAGATGTGGAACATATATACAATGGAGCCATTTATGTGCTGTAGCTGCAAGCAAAGATGGAATCATTCAATTTGCTGCTACCTAGATGAAACTGGAAGCTATCAGGTGAGGAAAGTAAGCCATAATATAAACAAACACAGGATGATCTCTCTTATCTTTGGTATAAAGAATAATGGAATGCATAAATGGAATGTAGTAAAGGTTATTTTCCTAGATCACTCTTGCTTGACCCTGGAGCTTAGGGAGGGGAAAGTGAGAGAAGAAAATAAATCAAGACAGAAATGATGATTAGGAAGGGAAGTAATGAGAGGTACAGGAGTCTGGTTTTCAGCTATATTGGTGATGTGGGAAAGTGTTAAAACTCTACATCTAAAACAAAGACTCAAATAAACCCTGAAAATATGAGATCTAAAGTGTGACTGCTTTATGCCTGTCAAGGTGGCCTTCAAGGGCCTTTTACAGATTATGGGAATTGATGCTGGTAGTGAGATTGATGTTGAAATATTATATGCCTAAAATTCAACTTTGTGAGACATGGTTCTTTAAATAAAAAAGTAAAATCAACAACAAACAACAAAAACAAAAATATAAGCAGAAGTTAGGGAAAAGCCTAAAAGAAAGGAGTTCTCACTGGAGAACTGTTGAAAAAGTTCAATGCTTATGTAAGAGTTGTGGGTTTCACTAAAAGACAGAAAGGTAAATTTGATAAAGAATCACTGGTTGAAGAAATTATAGATAAGAATCCTAAAGTTGAAGCTCATTTACCCATCTTCAAGAAACCTGAAGGATTCCAGTGATAATAGACTCAAATAGAAAATTTCTGAGAAACATGATCAGAATGACAAATCCAATGACAGAGACAAAAAACTGAAATTAACAAGATGAAAAACAAACCTTACATGTAAAGAAAATTCTTTAAGTATCAAAGCAGATCTATTAAAAATGAAACTGCGCAGAAGAGTACTGTTAGACATAGAAAGGAAACTGCAGTGAAATGAAACCTCACCAAGGATAATCTACCCAGCTAGATGATCACTCAAATTTGAAGTATTTCACAAAATTTCACATTCAAATTTGAAAAATTTCACAAAACTTTGAAGAATTTCTTAAGATCGGGAAGCAACATTGGCACTCATAGCAATGAAACAATTTTCTAAGAACTGTTAAAGGAGTTTCTTTAAAAGCCAAGAAAAACTTCTTGTACTTTGACATTAAGTATGGCATTCACTCATTGTGCTTTACTAAAGAAATATCTTCTTATTTAACTTACTAAAAGATTTGTATACTTTTTTCTTTTTTTCCCAACCTGCCCTGCCCCCTGTATAAATTTTTAATAATGAATTTGTGCTTAATTTGTATTTGATGGTGTGTGTCTATTCAGATGAATTTTTAGTTAACAGCTGAATACATTTTAATTATAACTGTTACTAATTCAGATGCTTAAGCATTATATATAATATTTTCTTTCTGTTTATTTTTGCCAGACTGGGTGCACTATTCCTGGAAGTACTGCAGTGCTAGGTCATTGCATAGAGTGGAAGGAGAAAAACTCTTATTCTGAATCCCTGATCAAAAATCCATTTAATATATTGTCTTCAGATGGAGGACATATCATATTTTAAACTGATGAGAACAGATACTACATGCAATCTTAGCCAAAAGGCTGATAATTGATTACAATATTTTCTTTTTTTTTTCTTTTTTTTTCGGTTTTTGGGCCATACCCAGCGGTGCTCAGGAATTACTCCTGGCTGTCTGCTCAGAAATAGCTCCTGGCAGGCACGGGGGACCATATGGGACACCAGGATTCGAACAAACCACCTTAGGTCCTGGACCAGCTGCTTGCAAGGCAAACACCGCTGTGCTATTTCTCCAGGCCCATTACAATATTTTCTAATGTAAGGTTTCAATTTCTTTTTTTAAAATAAAATACATTTTTGTGTTTTATTGATAGCTTACTTACTTGAAATTGTATAATTTTTTGGACTCATACTAAATTATATACTTGTAGAATTTATCTGTTTTGTGTAAAATTTTAATGGGCTAGCATAGAATTATCTACACTATAATTTTTAAGTTTATATACCTATAAAAAGAAAAAGGTTTTGGAAAAGATCTATTATTGATTTACAATTTTTTATTTGTTTCTTTTTTTGGGGGGCCACCCCTGTGATGCTGGCTATAGGCTCAGAAATTGTCCCTGGTTTGGGGGACCATATGGGACCAGGGGATCAAACTGCAGTTTGTTCTAAGTCAGCCACAATTCAAATATCTTATGGCTGCGCCACCTCTCCGGCTCCCAATATTTTAAAGAGATCTCTGAATATGTGGATATAAAATAATATACTGATAGAACAATACATGGCAAAAAAAAAAAAACTGTGGCACTGGAGATTTGTGTACAAAATTTAACTTACTTGAGACGGGGTTAGTAGTGGTGGAAAAGGCCCCTTGGGACACTGGGCTAGGAGAAAAGCAGGCACTCTGGTGATGCTGTACTGTTGAACAATGTAGGCTTAAAATTATAAATAAAAGTATTAAAACCAACAGTGCCTCAAAAAATAATGATGAATAATTCAGAGAAATGGTTATTGCTTTGAGATCCTTGCTAGAATTAGAACTAATACTAGTGTCTTATCCAAACTCTCTGGTTCTCTATTTCCTATATGTCACTCAACTGCTATCACCTACATCTTTTTGTTGATGACAATTTGGATTTGGAGCTAACTTTCCCTTGTTTGCAGTTCAGCAATACCTAGTATGTTCTCTTGGGCACAAACTTTTCATTCATGATAGACATTACTGGCTTTTAAACACCACAGCTTCCTTAACTTGAAGTAAGATCATTCTAAGGCATGAGTACATAAGCATTCCACAAATCTGACACTTAAGCCAAAATTGATATCAATAATGTAAAAATAATGGGGGTTTTCAAAACCAAGTGAATAATATTTAAAGTTCTGTTCTAGATTTAGCTTATAGAAGGAGCAGTGCATCCCTAAATTAATTCTTTCTATGTCTATGAATATATGTCAAGATAGACATATTTATACTTAACAGTACAAAGATAAGTTCAATAGATAAGTTCAGGTATATTGAAAACCTCCTCTCTCTTCTTTCAAAGTAAAGTAAATAATTTATTTCATGTGATTTTCTTTTATTTCCTTTGACTAGTGGGATAGAAACCAACACTGCAAAGCAAGCAATAATTCAAGATGTTACTGTGCAATAAGTTTTGGTTTCTTGCTCTTCTGCCACCATCTTCAAAAGAGTTTTACGACACGGGTTTTGCCATATCAGCCTAAGTAAAAGAATGAAAATATGTGATATATGCAGCATGTTCAACCAGTATTGTGAAATCAAGTTCAATGAAAGAGTGAGTCTCAGAGTTTCAGGCCCAGTTTCCTAAAGCAACCAAGTCTAAATCAGCTCACTTCCAGCCAACTTCAACATACAAATGAGCAATAACAAATAATTACTATCTTAAGACTCTTGGCTTTGTGGTTGCTTATTAGACAGAAATACATAACAGATCTCTAAAACATGTAATGTTAATTTTTAACATATCATTGGGCAATTAATAAATTGTTATAGAAGTCCAGAAAATGGTGGCTATTACTAAGGCTAGAAAAATGATGATCCATTTTGCAACAGCCTTTTGTTCAATTGTTTATGAATTGTGTGCATAATGAATAATAATATCTGATAGAAAATCAATGAAAATAATTTAATAAAGTTACTGCTACTATCCCAATCTGATAAGGTGATATACTTTGAAAGAACTGACTGATTTTCAAGTTTATTTTGATGAGCCCATAAAAAGTATTAAATCAAGGGGTTGAAAATTTAACTAAATTTTGCTATTGAAAAATTGATAGTTACAACATCTCATACACAACCTCACCAAATACCAGAGATTCTGATAGATTTCACTTCGGAGTAGAAGCTGTTAAAATTCGTGACAAAATTATATCAGAACTTAGTTGATTCTTTCAGCTGACATAATATCTACAATAATTAATGGCACAATCACACAGAATATATTTTACCTAATATATAACTAACCAAGTCTATAGGGAAACATGACCCAAAACACAATTTGAGTTAATCTCGACTCAAATATATTTTAAAATAATGACAATATTCCTTATATATCTTCATTTATTAAAAACTGTCTACATGGACTAATAATGATGAACACTTATTTTAAACACGAAAGGATATTTTTCTTTAATAATTTAAGTGAAGAAGGCTGAAAAAATATTGCCTGATATTGGAAAAGAGACATATTCTCCAACACTGTTCAAAAAATAATCAAGGGAACCACTAAGTGAAAAAAATAAAAAAGCAATGCTATTTGGGGGGCCTGGAGAGTCATGCAGGTGGATTTGAGGAGCTGGGACTCAAACTTGAGTCTACTGCATGCAAAGCAAGCACCTTACCTGCTTATCTGTGACATATAGCATTCTTGTACAAATCAATGTAATGTAATGAGCTAGGAATGTCTAATTCGTCTTTGGCCCCAGAGCATGGGGAGGAAGATAGAAAAGAAAAGAATTTGAAGCTTCAAAGAAGAAGAGGTGGAAAGGGAATGAATGAACTCAGGGAATAAGGACCTTAGGAATATTAGTGGTATAGCTAAATACGTAAACTGCAGAGTAAGTAACAATGAAAACAGGCTATCCAAACAAACAAACAAACCTTAAAAATGTGCCTATCATGGAGCAGGAGCTGTGGCACAAGCTGTAGGGTGTTTGCCTTGCACACAGCTAACCTTGGACAGACCGTAGTTTGATCCCCCAGCATCCCATATGGTCCTCACGCCAGGAGTGAATTCTGATCTCATAGCCAGAAGTAACCCCTGAGCATCACTGGGTGTGGCCCAAAAAACAAGCAAACAAACAAAGGAACAAACAAAAAAAAAACTGTGCCTATCACAAAAGCACACTGGGAGGGGGAATTGTTGGAAGAACTGGGTCACTTTAAAGTGAAAAAGGATGAAAACTTTGTTAAAGTTGTCACTGGTGGTGGGAATGGTGCTTAAACATAGTAAACCTAAAGCTAAACTATAAATAGCTTTGTAAATCATAGTGTTTTATTAAAAATAATTTTTTCATTGTTTAGTCTTTTTTTTTCTTTGTCAATTTTTTTAATTGAGACCATTGTAAATTACAAGTCTTTCACAATTGTATACCAGGCATTTATTGACAGTGAATTAGGGGTATTCACACCACCAGTGTTGACCTCCATCCACCAGAGTTCCCCACATACATCCCAAGTAACCACCCCTAGCTCCCAGGACTACCATGTAACAGGTCCATTTTGTGTTAGTTTGTAGTTTGGGGCTCTTGATTCTATTGTCATTGACTTTGGCATGATATTTAGATCTGACCTCTTTTTTTTCTCCACTCAATGCTCCTAAGACTGCTTGTCCCTCAGGTGCAATCTACTTATATTTCTTTTCTCAATTTATAGGAAGACATAGAAATATGAGGCAAATCAAAATGACTCAAGTTCTATGTTTTTAGAATATAAGTAAATTTAAAAAAGAAAAAAAAAGGGGGAAAGAGGGGCAAATGTAAAACTGTCAAAAGACTTACTACAGGCTCTGGGCTTGTTGGTTGTTCAACCCCAATCTCTCTTTATGGTCCCAGAAAAAGTTCTGTTCAGTAAAAGTTGTCAAAGTCAGTCTTTTGTAGTTAGTAATCTTGATTTTTCCACAGGTCCTAGGATAAAGCCAGGATAAAGTCTTTCTTTGTGGTTCCAAACAAATTCTGCTTAGTTGTGATTGTTGCAGTCAGTCCTATGTAGTTAGAAATCTTGGTTCTTGCACAGATTCTATGACAGAACATCTGATTTTATCTCACCATTGGGTGGTGAAGTAGGGCAAACTGGCTGTAGATGAAGTTGTTGCTGATTCCTTGTTATCATCAGGGTGTTTTACTTGACTACCCTGAAGCAGGTTGGTGCCTTGTCACAACTTTTTTTTGCTCAGAGAGATATCAGAAATACTGTGAACTGGTTATTTGTTTTCATCTTTTTCCACATTTCCATTTGGATACTACTCATTTCTACCTGTACATCATTAATTTACATTAATTATGTGAGATAAACATTTCAAGTTTTTTTCATTTTTAAAATGCCTAATTCACATAAAATCTGTCTTGTTTTTAAGGATCCCTTGTAATATGGTTTCTAATGGGTGCATGAATACAGAATACACTGATTACAAATACAGATACATGGGTAGAAAACTAGAGTTGATAATTAAATATTCTTTTTTAAGAATGCTTCAAGGAGTATTTTGATCATTCTAAAACATTGTAACTTCTGGTATTATAATACTGAATGCATTGTTTCTTTTGAACTAAAGGTCATTATATCTGCCTACATCAGTAAGAATCAACTGGAGAAAATGCATTTTTCAACATAGATCATAGATCCACTAGGAGAAACTAGGAGACACTCCCTGGCCCACAAATTCCTATATCAGATAAATAAGTCAGTTAAATAAATAAGATAAGATAAATAAAATAAAGAAAATTTTATTCTGGGACGAAATAAAGATTTCCTATACTTTAAAGTTATGACTACCAGAGTTTCACTTGGCAGAAACCTCAGCCAACAAATAGGGTTTTGTTTTTTGTGTGTTTTTTATTATTTTGTGCCACAACTGTGATACTCAGGGGTTACTCCTAGCTATGCACTCAGAAATTGCTTACTGCCTTTTGGGACCATATAAAACTCTAGGGATCCAACTGCTATCCGTCTTGGGTCAGCCACATGTAAGGCAAATGTCCTACCGCTGCACCAAACCTACTGTTACCAAACCTACTGCTACCAAACCTACTGCTCTCTGGCCCCAAACCAGCGGGATTTTTTAAATGGAATTTCTACATTGTATAATTAATACAGGTTAGGGTCACAGTTAAATATGTAATAATAATATGTCTTATACTCAAGAAATTTACTGGATCCAGTATCACTGGATCAACTCATGACTGGAGGTAGGATTTTAAAACAGTATTTTAAAAGAAAACAGATAGTCTTGGGTTCAGAGAAGTCTATTGGTAATAAGATGCTTGCCTTGCATACTGCTAACCTGGGTTAGATGCCTGGAAAGAAGTGACAGGAGTGATTTTTGAACAGAGACAAGAATGTGACCTGAATACTGCCAGGAGAGAGTCAAAAGCTAAAATAAAAAACATGGTTTCAAAATAGTACAATTAAATAATAATAAATAATATTTATTCCTCTTGAATGAATATTAGCAGTATTCTATTATGCAAATATCTATATTGTTTGAGTGTGAGATGAATAAGAACAATAAAGGAGAATAATTCATATAATTTTATGTCACTGAACTTTTTTCTTTTGATGCCATTATAAGAGAAAATTTTTAAAATTCCCTTTCTGTGTATGCAATAAATAGAAATACTACTTTTGTAACCTGGACATTGCTCAAAATATTTATTACATAGTTGGTTGAAGTGTATAGACATACAAGTACTTTTTAAAATGAAGGTATCATTGGTTTTTATTAGGTATGCATAACTGAAAAGTAACATATACATTTCTTTGTTGTGATTTACACTCGTAACTTGTCATTCCTATTGTTTTATCCAGCTACAATCTTTTTCTTCTGTTCTAGTATCCACTAATTAATCTTATAGTTCAAGCATCTATTTCCTTTATATACTGCAAATGAGTAAAATCATATAGTGTACCTTAATTTTACTTCTTTCACTTAGCATAATGTTTTTTGGAACAAGATTGTTGCAATTCTGTACTGTAGATTGCTTTTAGCTCTTGGCTATTTTTGTGAATAATTTGCAAATTATTTGTGAATAATGTAAATAATAGTTTAATAAGCATGATAGTGTGTATATATATCTTGTATAAGTATACATGTGTTTCTCAGGCAAATATTCCTTGCCTTATTATCAACTGGATTTCAAGACTCAATGGCCTCTCTTTTATATTGTCTAGATATACCTTTCAATATCTTTTAATCAGAGTTGGTAGAATTTTGTTAACAAAGTTCACTTAAAATTTTGCCTAAAAATGTGTATACCATTTGAAAGACCTGCAATAGTTCACTGATTCACTAAGCTGTTATTTTTAAAAAGACATGCCCTATCTCCAAATGTGAAAATTTTAGATACAAAGACCAGCAGTTCCATAAACCTTATTTTCTTCTTATACTTTCTTTGGTGATCTGAATTAACTGACAAGATTATCAGATTACATGGGTACCTACATCTGTTTACCCATGGTTTTCTACTTTCCAAAGGCAGGAAGATTATGTAATAATTAGCATTTCAAGGATTATGAAGCTGAAGAGATAATAGAAAATGATATGCATTTTGATATAACAAGATTTTTTGTCTATTAGTTCTTAGTAGTATTCATGTGTTTTTATGATGGGAAAAAACCATTTTGGTTATGGGAAAAAAGAAAATTAGAGATACAATGTGCTACACAGAGTTAAACCAGGAATTAAGATGCTTAAATTGTGATCAGTTATCTTGACATCATAATATGATGAATTTTGCATCAAACTTTGATACTGCAACAAAAGAGGCTCCAAGAAGGGGTCACCCGAAATTCTTGGGATGAAATTCATCAGGGATGAACATGAGAACAGAATAAATCACTCGAGGGAGTAAAACCAATTGAGAAGCAAAGTTAGGTTCATTTCTGTCAGAAATGATTTAACATAATCCTACCTGAAGGCAGGAATTCTATGAATCTTTTCCAGTCTTTGATATTAAGATCTAAGAGGAAAGAGAAACTTTGAAAAAATTTTCAAATAATTTGTGTATAACTTAAAAGACTATTTTGCACTGAAATAAAATTTTAACAACCTATTTCAAGTGTACCAATGTTTAAAATTCAGTACTAATAAAAGTTTTGAATATATAAATATCTAGATCCTTGAAAATTAATCTCATATCAGAACCTCTCATGTAGATTAAAATTATGTAATTAAAATTATGTAATAAATATTAAAATAACTTTGAGGGACAAGAGATATGTCTATTACCTTAACTGTGGTGATAAAATCATGTGTTCAAATTTATAAGTCGGATATATTAAGCACAGATATTTTTATATTACTTACAATTCAAGAAATTTGTCCTAGAGTATCAAATAAACTCACATTTAATTACACATTAAAATTTTGTCTTTTTTCATGCACTTAATTCTACCCAAATGTCGAAAACACATAGAGATATAGAATGAATAAATTATTAATTGTCAAAAACTATTAGTGTTCAATATTCTATATAAAGTTGGGGATATGTTTTTTCTTTTATATAACCATCTCTTTTTTCGCTTATTTTATTTAAGAATCCACTCTGAATTGAGTAAATTTAGCTTAGTCCAGTTCAATGAGTGAGTTTGTTTGTTTGTTTGTTTTTTGGTTTGGGGGCCCAGCGACACTCAGGGGGTTACTCCTGGTTCTGTGCTAAGAAATTGCCCCTAGCAGGCTCCGGGGACCATATGAGATGCCAGGGTTCGAACCGGTGTTGGCCCCGTGTAAGGCAAATGCCCTGCCTCTGCACTGTGCTATTGAGCTCCAGCCCCTCAATGAGTGAGTTTTGAGATTTCTCTAATCACTATACAGGCCTGTATTCTCTGTATCAGACAGAATGTTCCTGTGCTGCAACTATATGTACCACAGTGAGCCAATCACAACAAGCAAAGGTTCAAAGGTTCTACTGTAATAGACTTCGTCTCTGACTCTGGCCAATCTGAGCAGGCTTTTGACAGTGTAGATTCGGTCCAGAACATAGTCTTATTTGCATGCATAAAAAGCCTGCTTGGATTGGCTGAAATAAAGAGGCGGACTGAGCAGCCTTGCAGTGATTGGTCCCTTATCATAGGCACCTTTTCTGGCAAGTCTCTGGTGGCGTCAGTTAATTTCCCCCACTACATGAACCAAACAACACCCCATCCTCGGACCCTAGCACTGAACCACCAACACGGTTAGCTGGGTTTTGCCAGAAGTGGCCCCCAGATCTCCTGAGTACTGTTTGGGAGCCCCCAAGAAAGAGATTTGGAAACTGCGGCCTGATTTTTTTTGTTTTGTTTAGCAGCATATTGAAACATTTTTCGGAATATACTTAGCGTATAAGACGACCCCCAATTTTCCGTTGACTTTTTTTGTTTGTTTCAAGAGTCGTCTTATACGCCCGAAAATACGGTAATACTATTTTTCTTAAAAAAAAAAAAAAACTTGCATTTCTAATTTTTCATTTCATGCAAATTACTTTATCTTTTTGTTTTACTTTGTTTTGGTTTCTTTTATTGTTTATTCTTTGGTTGTTTTGGAGCCAAACCCAGTGGCACTCAGGGATTACTCCTGCCTTTGTGCTCAGAAATCGCCAGGGATTGAACCCCTGTGGGCCACATGAAAAGCAAACAACCTCCCTCTGTACTATCACGAGGGCCCCAATACAAGTTATTTTAGATAAATGATAAACTTAAATATGACAGGCCAGAGAAATAATACAATAGATAGGATGCTTGCCTTGATGCGATTGACCTAAATTCAATCTGGCACTACATAGTATCCTTCAAGCCCTGCTAAGAAATAATCCAATAGTGCACACCCAGAAATAAGTCCTGAACACATCAAGATTGGCCCCAAAATAAAATAAAATATGAACATGAAAGAGAAATTTTAAAACCTCATCTCAGAGTTTTATATGTCTTTTTAATTTTGCCATGCATAATTAGGTACATTTTTACAAAATATAAATAATTTTATAGGTTTCATTTTATAACTTTTTTATCAATACTATTCTTAACCATTGTTCATATTCTTACACAGAGTCCTTCAATATTCATTTTAGCTGTTTCTTTTTATGTCAACATACACATTATGAATTAGTCCTAATTTATTGTATGATCTTGTATAATTTCTAAAAGTCCAGCATTCAAGGAACATTTTCAACTTTGTGTAAATCAAGATTTATTAGCAAGGACATAGCTTTGAGCAATGCTTATTAATATGCTCTGATATATATTTATAAAAAAAATCCTGTAAATGCTCAACTGCAAATAAAGATATTTAGATTTTTATTTCAAGCAAGCATGATTTATATTATTTATTTTCTTATTAGCATTTGACATAATTTTAATAATAAAGATATATGAGTGTATAATTTTATTTTTGAATAACATGGTTATAGGAAGGTTGTTTTCACATTTTATTAACTATTATACCTCTAAACAGCATTTTAGTTTCTCTATGTCCAAATTCACAATCACCTAATTTTTGATAAAGGAGCAGGAAACCCTAAATGGAGCAGGGAAAGCTTCTTCAACAAGTGGTGTTGGCACAATTGGATAGCCGCTTGCAAAAAATTGAACTTAGACCCCCAGCTAACATCATGTACAAAGGTAAAATCCAAATGGATTTAAGACCTTGATATCAGACCCAAAACCATAAGTTATATAACACAGCATATAGGCAAAATACTCCAGGACATTGAGACTACAGACATATTCAAGGAGGAAACTGCACTCTCCAAGCAAGTGAAAGCAGAGATTAACAGATGGGAATATATTAAACTGAGAAGTTTCTGCACCTCAAAGGAAATAGTGCCCAGGATACAAGAGCCACCCACTGAGTGGGAGAAACTATTCACCCAATACCCATCAGATAAGGGGCTAATCTCCAAAATATACAAGGCACTGACAGAACTTTACAAGAAAAAAACATCTAATCCCATCAAAAAATGGGGAGAAGAAATGAACAGACACTTTGACAAAGAAGAAATACAAATGGCCAAAAGACACATGAAAAAGTGCTCCACATCACTAATCAGGGAGATGCAAATCAAAACAATGATGAGATACCACCTCACACCACAGAGAATGGCACACATCACAAAGAATGAGAATAAACAGTGTTGGCGGGATGTGGAGAGAAAGGAACTCTTATCCACTGCTGGTGGGAATGCTGTCTAGTTCAACCTTTATGGAAAGCGATATGGAGATTCGTCCAGAAACTGGAAATCGAGCTCCCATATGATCAAGCTATACCACTCCTAGGAATATACCCTAGGAACACAAAAATACAATACAAAAACCCCTTCCTTACACCTATATTCATTGCAGCACTATTTACCATAGCAAGACTCTGGAAACAACCAAGATGCCCTTCAACAGACGAATGGCTAAAGAAACTGTGGTACATATACACAATGGAATATTATGCAGCTGTCAGGAGAGATGAAGTCATGAAATTTTTCTATACATGGATGTACACGGAATCTATTATGCTGAGTGAAATAAGTCAGAGAGAGAGAGAAAAACGCAGAATGGTCTCACTCATCTATGGGTTTTAAGAAAAATGAAAGACATTCTTGCAATAATAATTTTCAGACACAAAAGAGAAAAGAGCTGGAAGTTCCAGCTCACCACAGGAAGCTCACCACAAAGAGTGATGAGTTTAGTTAGAGAAATAACTACATTTTGAACTTTTCTAATAATGAGAATGTATGAGGGAAATGGAGAGCCTGTTTAGAGTACAGGTGGGGGTCGGGTGGGGAGGAGGGAGACTTGGGACATTGGTGATGGGAATGTTGCACTGGTGATGGGTTGTGTTCTTTACATGACTGAAACCCAAACACAATCATGTATGTAATCAAGGTGTTTAAATAAAAAAAAGTGATCCTGAGTGCAAAGCTATGCAGAAGCCCTGAGTGCAGCTTGATGTAAAAAAAAAAAAAAAAAAAAAACAAAAAACAAAAACTTAGAACAAAATTTAATACCTGGACACCAATAAAATGATCCAAAATATCAAAAAAAAAAGTAATGTTTTAGGTAGTTAGGTGCCACAGAGAAGAGGGATCAAAAGAAGACAGCGTGGGGAAAGAAGCAAATTAGACTATGACAAATGTCTAAAGAAAATAAATCAGATGTTCCTTGACCCTGGTACAGAGATTGTAAGTATGTTAGAAATAAATGGGAACAAACAACGACCCTCAAAGTTTCTCAGGGCACTCATTTCTCTTCAGGTTGTCTGCACTGTATACTGCTTCTTCAAAATGTTTTTTCACTTGGAAAAAATATCATCACTTTCTGCTTTTGAGTCACCTGACTGAAATCTTTCCTTCAGGAAAGGAAAGGCTTTGTTCTGTGTGAGGCTATTCTCACAGTGCTCCCAGCTTACTCCTGGCTTTATATTCAGGGCTCACTCCAAAGGGCTTGAGGAATCAAGCTTGAGATTTAATCTAGGATAGCCTTGTGCAAAGTAAATGTCTTATCCATTTACTCTCCCTTTATCTGAAAGACAGAGATCCAATGCCACACTTACCCCATTCTGTAACTACTTCTCCAATAATAGTCACCCATTTTTCTATAAAGAATCTGTAGTACATCTGAGAATCAAGTTCAGAATCAAGATTTTTAATGAATATTCTTCAATGGTTAGATACAATGTTTATGTGTCATAATGTAAGAAGTTTCTCAAAAATAAGTCTCACCAAAACTTAATATCATAATAAGCATATGCTCACCCCCAAAAAAGAAACAAGGTATTTATGTGTAATCAAATGCTTGCTGACTACTTTTCATCTTGCTTTTGAATATATTTTAGATTGAAATAGAAAGATATATTGATCTTTTTCATATGTCAATCAAACACCTAGTTAAACATGAGTATAACATCACATCCATATATAAAAAAATTCTGCCTTGCCAATCAAATGTCTTGTTATACACAGGTCTGACATCAGACTTAAGTATAATAAGGTAGAAGATTGACAACTAATTAGTCAAATGTGAGAAAAATACTCTTTTGTTTTCCTATTCTTTTTTAAATGAGACAGTTTTTAGTTCTTCATTTGCTTATTGCTAGACCAATTTGTAACTTTTCATTTCTACTTTAAAATGATGTAATAATACCTTTTATTATCTGTAACATTTTAATACATTTCTTTGGTGTAGATGGAGATCTATATGTAAATATTTATGTTTATTATTATAACGTACTAATTAAAAAGTCAAATGTGTGGGTATGCAGTTAAATTATAGCAAGAGAAATATTAAAGATGATAAAGTTAATGTTTAAAAGACTATTTAAATAAGAATAATAAAACGAATCCTACTATAATGGACAAACTTTGAATTTTTTGACATGCACTTCTAAAACTCATAACAGCTCTGTGCACCAACAAATGTCACTCAATTTTTATACTCTCCAGGGGTCACCAATAATACAGAACTAGCAAGATGAATGTAATTGATATTAATTGTATGTAATTCGTGTAATTGATGTAATTCAAATTATTCAAATTGTATGTATTCATGTAATTGATGTAGTTCAAATTAATGATATCAATTTTATATCTTGTTATTGTTTAAAACTGCCCTCACCACAAGATATAACAGAAATAATACATTTCAATTACATGTTTTAGCAATTCTTTAATTGTGAGGCATCAGTGACAATTATTTATACTTATATAAATTTGAGGCATTCTGTGCCACACCTGGCCGCACTCTTTACATTCAAAAATCATTCCTAGCAGGCTCAGGAGACCATATGGGATACCGGGATTGAACCCAGGTAAGCCAAGGCAAATGTCCTACTGTCGTGCTGTTGCTCCAGCCCCTGCTCATATAAACTTTTAACAGAGTTCTTTCAGCTTAGAGAAGACTCAAATAGATCCATCATATTGAATTTTAAACTCTCTCAGGGGTTAAAGGCAGTCATTGGAAAACTTTCAAAAGTAAAAAGAGAAGAAAATATAGATTCAGCACAGGGGACATAGGATTGAGTCCATGGGTTTAGTTTAAATTAAAATTGTTAAGCTCTCAGTACAATGCACAAGTTACAAGTTAAAAGTTAAAAAATATCATATTTGATAATATATGATGACTGACTTTAAATTGTTTACTCTAATAAGGGGATTAGACAAAAGTCGAAGGAATTATAAAACAAAGAAAAATCTTGCATATGCCTTCAGAGAGACACCACAAAAATGAGTACCTAAAGACAGAAAAGTCAGTATTAATGGCAGATAAGGAAAATATATTGTGTAAGCTAGGTCGTAGAAAAATAATATAATTTTGAGTCAGGAAGTAAAAGAATTCAGAATATTATTGTACAAAAATTCAAATGTACTGATTATGAGGAATCAGCTCAACTAAAAAAGTGGTTGAAAGACTGCAAGACATGTGCTTACTTCTTTCAAAGAAGTTAAATATTGATTAAATCAATAATTATTCATTCATAAAATTCAGTAGAAACTGGGTAGCAAAATTACATTAGGTAAAGAAAAGATCAAGAAGCTCCAAAATGAGATTGATAAAACCTCAAAACAACAGGAAATGGGGGGAAAATATGGAAAGAAATGAGAGGCACACTATGGAATGAGAAACAATATAATATAATCAGACTCCCTAATGACTAGGAAGGAAAGTTTGAGAACCAATAGTTACAGAATAATAGTTAATACATTTTAAGAGTTGTGGCATATAAGCAACTAGATACAAGAAACCCAAAGCATACCAAGGGGGGTCCTCTCTTTATGACTGAAATCCATCTACAATTATGTTTGTAATCATGGTATTTAAATAAAGATTTCCAAAAAAAGCATTCCGGAGAAAATAGATTCAACTAGTAAAACTCCAACTCCAAGTTACAATGTGCTCATAGTTACAAGAAGCAAGGTCAGAGAAAGAACATAGAAAACAGGAAGATTTTAATATAGTATAAGATTTTTTAAAAATTTATATTTGATGTGTTTTGGGCAAGGACATTAAAAGACAATGAGGCTATCAGGGAAGCTTAGTCTTAGCAAATGATAATGAACAGAAATTAAAACTTTCAAAAAGAAAGTCAGAGAGAAGAGCAGAAGAAGTGAAGAAATATATTGACCTAAACTCAATAAGTAATTGGATATGTGAAAAGAGAATGGGAATCCTCTGAAACCTTCCCAAATTATCACAATCAAGAATAAATGGAAGCTGAATGAAGTGTTTTTGAAGGACAGAAAAGATGCAAAACTAAAGAGAGATAGTGTAGAAAGGCAAATTTGAAAAGGTGATTTTGAATGTCAAAAATGAGTTTTAGAAAGATTAACAGCATGGAGACAGAAAAATTGGAAAAATGCATCTAATAACACAATATGTTATGGAATTTGATATGAAAACTATCAATACAAAATTAGTACAATAGTACAGTGGTAGGGTTTTTCCCTTGCATGCAGATGGCTCTGGAAGGATTCAGGTTCAATTCTCAGCATCCCATATGTTTCCGCAAGACTGTCAGGAGTGATTTATGAGTGCAGAGCCAGGAGTAGCCCCTGAGCACCACGGGTGTGGCCAAAAACCAAAAATAAAAAGGATCAATACAAAATTAAAGCTTTTAACACTCAACTAGAATATTTTTGTACCTCTTGCTAAGATTATAAGTCTTAATCTAGATTTAATTGGTTGTCTGTGGATAAAGGTGCATCCCAGGTCCATGAAAGGGAATTATATTCTACCATCCATTACCTCTAATCTTCCCCTTCTCTTTTAAAGTTCTTAATGCAACTCCACAGTGAATGAATAGCAGAATGATTCAATTTCAGTTCAGTCCTCAATTCAACCATATTCATCTTCTTATGGCAAGATTTTTAAACTGAAAAATTGAAGTTTTCAAAAGAATTATGAACTGAAACGCTAATCTCAATGGATGGGATATCTTAAGCATGATACACAGACAGTATGATGGTCATGAAAGACCTTTCCATACTGAACATAGATAGATGTCTTTTTTCAGTCCAGCCACACTTAATGTGACATCTGACATGTGATATTTCACGGCAGAATCTGACAATTTTCAGAGTCAAAAACAGCTGTGTGCTCTAAGTACTCTATTTGAAGGTTAGTACCTGAAAGGAAAAATTTTCAATTGAGTCTGGTAAACATTACACTTTAGAAAATACATCTGAAAGTATTTTTAGAAACTATTCTAGTATATAGTAATCTTTTTTCAAATTTGATAGCATTTCTTAAAATAAAAGGCTTATAGTTGTTGGATTTTTTATATCTTTATTTAAGCACCATGATTACAAACAGATTTGTAGTTGTGTTTCAGTTTTATATATATATGAACATTCTCCTTCAATAGTGCAATCTTCCACAACCAACATATGACGTGACCAAGTAAGTCTGTCTATTCTGGGGATATAATAATGAAGAAAAAATAATGGAAAATTCCAGAAAGCAATCTATTTTGACATATAATGTATTTCTAAGTGACATCATGTTCTATGAAAGAAATTGTTATTTTAGGAAACATTATATTTAATAATAGAAAGATTTTTGATGGGCGCTGGAGCGATAGCACAGCGGTAGGACATTTGCCTTGCACATGGCTGATCCAGGACGGACCTCAGTTGGATCCCCAGTGACCCATATGGTCCCCCAAGCCAGGAGTAACCCCTGAGTTACACCAGGTGTGGCCCAAAAGCAAAACAAAAAATTAAAAAAGAAAGGTTTCTGATGGACTAGTAGAAAAGCAAATTTATAGAGATAAGGAAGAAAACACATAGGTAAAATTATTTCAAAAAAAACCTATAAATTAAATCACAAAATCCAAGGGCATAGTTACCATTTAGCCTACTTAAATAAAACTTGAGCACAATCATTGAGTATATTTCTAGTTTCTAGAAACATCTACCCAAATGTCAAACATATGCTCTCACTTTATAGTTTTTGCACTAACATTTCTATTTGAATCAAATTATATGAAAAGAAAGTCAAGAATAACTAATTTTGTATTTTTAATCAAAAGCCTTAATCTTTGCCTCTTCTATATTACTATGATCCAACATTCAAAAAGCTTAGTAGAAGCCATTTTTTATAGTATCATAAAATACATTTTTCATGTGAAAATAAAATTAAATCAAAGTATATATTTACAAGGAAAATGGTTGCTATATGAATTTATCACTTTTATATAAAGTGTTAAAATTTTCACTTACTGTTTCTTGGTATTTTTCAAGTAGAAGACATTTTAATGCTATAAATTTACATTAATCTTATAAATACTTTACTGAGTTCTGCTGAGATCCATAGGATAATAGTACATATGTTTTATTATCATATATAATCTTTAATATGCACCTATCCAGTAAATATACTTGGGTTATTATATGACATACATCAGATAGTCTAGTTTTAGCTTCATAAAAGTATTCATGAAACATTTATCCTTCAGGCCCTCTTAGAGAAATGGTGAATTTATAAATATCTTAAAATTCCAGTTTTCATTTGAAGGTAACATAGCATAGAGTTGGGAACAAAAAAGAGTTAGAAAATTAGGCATGCTAGAAAAGAGATCTGAATCATTTGAAGCTTATTATTGAATATGAACTGAAAGACAGCAAAGAAAATAGTAAAAATGAAAAAGGTCAAATATATAATTATATGTATATAAGGATAATGATCCTTAATTAAAATCCTAAAGTTAATGATAGTTGTATTTATCTTATCTTTCCCTAAAAGCTTAAAGAGAAGGACAGTCTTCCATATTTTGTTCTTTCCAAAAAGCATAACCATTATTTTTTGAGGGGAGGAGGGCTATAGGTAAAACAGACCATACCTTCAGGAGAGAAAAATAAATAAAGCAATAGAAAATGAAATTAAAGAGAGAATGGTAAAGCAAACTACACCCTTGTAGTCAAGAGCATTCTAAATGGAATGAAGATACTTGGAGTTTGAAGTTGTCAAAATCTGACACCCGGCAGCACTCAGGGGTTACTCCTGGTTCTCTACTCAGAAACCGCCCCTGGCAGGTTGGTGGGACCATATGGGATGCTGGGATTCTAACCACCATCCTTCTGCATACAAGGCAAAAGCACTATCTCCATGCTATATCGCTGGCCCTAAGGCCACAGATTTTAAAACCAATCTTTAAAATGAACCTTTTGTCAGAAATTTTTGGTGATGTAGATTTTTGCTTCCTTACAAATCTACAAAAAATTGATACTTTTAGGGGCTATTTATGAAAATATATACTCAAATTCAACTAATTCAGAATTTTTGAAGAGCCACTAGAATTAGAGTAAACTGATTTTCTTTGTCTTCTACAAAATAAACATTTGCAAAAACATTAATACTGCCATAGGATTTTAAGAAGGGAAGAGGAAATCATTATACTTGGAAAAGAAATTCTTCCCATTTACCCCTTTTACCAGAAAGATTTTTGTCTGAAACTTAAAAAAAAATCTGTGAAACCTGAGCTTGGCAATGCATATTTTTGTGTAGCTGTGAACAGCTGTCTTGCCTGAGTCACACATGAATCTCATCTTCCTCTCCCAAGTCTAATACATACATAAGAACACTGTTTAAAAAAAAAAACCCTCCCCCATCCATCTCCAATTATCAAAGCCATTAATGAGACTCCAGTTGACATCCATCAAATTAGTATAAATATGAACAGTTTAAAAGAGCATTAGATTTTCTGATTTAAAATCAATTGAGTGCATACAATTGTCTATCTTCTCAGCCAAAATGCCACAGAAATTTAAGCCAGGTATACACACAGGAATATCTTCAAAAGGAAGTGAGTGTCATAAGAGATTTGACAAACATCTAGGGAGTAGGATGCAAATGGTATCATTTTAAAATATATGCATAATAAAGAAAGAATTAATACAGAATTTGCACATGCTATGCTGTTCTTGAATATAAAAGTCACTGATTTGGTCACTACCCTTGTGTATCACCAACCCTGTAGAAACAAATTTGCAAAGCCATGCTGAATTGCAGATCTGAAATTAGTAAAAATTAGTCATGAGATTGTCAACAGCAAGCTAGAGCATTTCTGCCTACATCAACTGGGACAAATTGATGGCATTTGTGAAACTAGAACAATATTATTCAAAAAAAGATGAAATATTGAAAGAAAGTAGTGAAGAAAAATATGAATAAACCCAATATGTCATAATATTCATTTAGAAATCAAATCCTTGGTAGAGTTTGTTTATGGAGGGATGTTATTTTGTTCATTTGTTTTACTAAAGAAAGTAGATTATACCATGGTTTGTTTATACACTCATCTGTCATTGGCCACTTGCATTGTTTCCATATCATGGCTATTGTGAAAAGTGCTGTGATGAACATAGGAATGCAGAGGGCTTTTCTATTGTCTTCTGGGTTTCCTAGGGTATATCCCTAATAATAGTATTGCTGAATCATAGGAAAGCTCAAATTTGTTTGTTTTTGAAAAGTATCTATATTATTTTATGGATCATTCTCAATATTGTTCATAAGAAAAGTTAGAAAGTTAAAGATTTTCATATTTTTAGCTTTCTAGAGAATCAAATATGGAAAATAAAGTTTTAAGAAAATGTTTTTGAATAAGCAAAAAATAAGCATTTTACCTAGTATCCCTAATTGACTATAAGATAGAGAATGGAGAATAAAAGCTAAAGGAATGTGACTAGCAGATATACTTTCTGTGTTCTCTTTATCAGTATCTGCAATTGTATCATATCTTTTCATAACAAAATCTTCTGAGCCTCTCCTTGGTTTGTCATCTTTTAACTTTATCAAGTACATCTAAAAGGTTTCCATTCCATTGCAACAACAATGCACTGAATGGCTGTACTACTTCTTTCATTCTATTTATATGCAACCATATTTTTGGTAAGATCAACTATATACCACTGAAAGATGAATGTGCTTCAATATTACTAATATAGTTCCCTTGAAAGAAGCAAGTGGGGAGTAAATAGAAGTATATTATAAATATAATAAGTACAAAAAATTGTTGGTATAGAATTTCACAAAAGTTGACGTAAACAGTGTCTGTTCCCATAACCAAGAGGATTTAATAACTTATATGACTCAACTCTAGAACTTAATTATCTTAACCTATTTTTATGTTTTACCAGACACCTGCTGTAGGCAGCTTCTGTCCTACAGCCATCAGTGGGATTTCGGTGAATCCACTTTAGGAGGAGTGGGTTGCATGGATGGCGAAATATGAAATATGAAATAATTAAACCACACAGAGTATGGGGGGTCAACACATTTTACTGGCAGGAGTGAGACAAGTTTAATTTTTTGAGCAGGGAAATTTATAGGGGTAAAATTAGCCATAGGTAAAGAATAATTATAATCACAAAGCATAGTACAACAGTAACAATACCTAAGCTATGAGTGTGACTGTAAAAATTCTAGATTACAAAGGAGAAGGTTACAATTCAAGGCAACTCTTTGCAAGTTTACTTTAAATGCAAAATTAGGATTAGGAGGGAGTAGCAAATATTTAGAAACTTGATCTTTACTGGACTGGACTCTATTGTTTTAGAGGTTAATTAAAGGGAGGAGCCAAATCCCCGAAAATGAGTTTCCCTATTTCTAAAGGAGGGTCAATAGTCAATAGCCAGGATCTGCATTCTGGTTACGCCCTTGATTACCAGAAAATGCAGCTGCAAAGACATATTTGAAAAAGAGAGAAAAAGTATTGTCTTTGCTTTTAGGACTGGCTATTATCCAGAAAAGGGGTTCTCAAATAATCTTTGGTACTGGAATTTCTGAGCCAAGTTATTTGATAGAGGCCATAACTTTGCCTGATATTTACAAAGGAGAGATAGTCAAATACTGACTGAAAATGTAATGCCAAGCATCTCTTTGGAAATTCCTCAATCATCTAAGCAGGGGAAAAAGGCATCCACAGCGGGCCTTTAGAGGAGCCCCATTGGGGTTATTTAGTTCTCACCACCAGGAAAAACTGAAGATACATCTGGTGGATGAGCCCCCCTAAAAGTTTATGTATGCCGTAGCAGGCACCTATCTTAAACTCAATTTAAAAAAATATGCCATAAAAGCAACCAACCTAGTTTCAATCGCTGGCATCCGATATGGTCCACCAATCACTACCTGAGCACAGAGAAACCACTGAGGTGGTGTGTGGTCTCATAAGCACACAGAGAGAAGCAGCAACAACAAAGAAGAAAGGTTTCTTTTTTTTTTTTTTTTTGGGGGGGGGCACACCCGTTTGACGCTCAGGGGTTACTCCTGGCTATGTGCTCAGAAATCGCCCCTGGCTTGGGGGGGACCATATGAGACACCAGGGGATCGAACCGCGGTCCGTTCCTTGGCTAGCGCTTGTAAGGCAGACACCTTACCTCTAGCGCCACCTTCCCGGCCCCAGAAGAAAGGTTTCTGCCTTTTTCTGCAACCCTACTTAAAAGACCACTCACACAATCTTCGAGTTTCACAGATTCCTTTTCTTTCCTTTCCTTTCTCCTAAATAAATTCTTTTCTGAATTTAGCCAATTACACTTCAGTCCTTTGCTTTTAAATTTTACTGGTAAAGGACAAGAACTGGAGAACCCATGTACACAATAAAACTATACTTCTCTTTTGACTCTAATAATTTTGCTAAGCACTTCAAATACATTATTGGTGATGATATTTATTCAGAAATGATGAATTTACTGTATTGAAAGCATAAATTAATATTTTATTTCCCATGTTTTCCATTATATTTATGCCATGGGGGTTCCTGGGTGATTAATGTGGATGGAGAAATGTGGAGCCCCAAGAAGAGAATCTACTACTTTCTTTCTATCCACCTCTGACACCTGGGGAAGTGTCTGGAGAGATCTAGGACTGTGAGACATGCTCTGGCAAAGAAAGCAAAGAGAATCTTAGACCTTATCCAAGCTTTTTGGGTTCATTGCCTTCCTTCACAGAAAATAATTTCAAAACAAGATAAGTAGTAAAGCAGAAGCACACTTTATTTAAATGTACTGGGGAAGAAGAGGGAGAGAAAAAGTAAGAGAGATAGAGCAGAATTCTCCAAAAGAAGAGAGAGAGCAGCAGGACACATGCCACTTGTGAAAGTATGTAAGCAAGAAAATACACATCTCAAGAGGAGAGCTGCAGGCAACATATCTTCAGGCAACAATTGTGAACACATTGACCCAGGGAACATATTGTGCATCTCTTTTGCTCCAAGTTAGTTTATATGAGGTTACTTCCAACTGCCCAGTGGGTCTTTCTACCTGAGTCCTATTGTTGGGGTAATTGGCAAGGGAAGCTTTAAGGATAGTGGATTATCTTCTATAATATTCCTTTAGTAGTCTTTGTTTTTGCTAGAGCTTCTGCTAGGGATCCAGTCTTCCAAGACCCTATAGTGGTTTTAGATAAAGGCCTTATCTTAAGGATAACTTCTTCTAATCTTGATTTTAGTATATCTTGATTTTAGTATATCCCAAGAACTTTTACTTTCTCAATAAAACATTGGTTTCTCTATCTGTCTATATTCTTGGCTGCCTTCAATATGGCTACACACAAATTCATATGCACATATATATACATACATGCATCCAAACATACACAAAGAAAGACAAATAAAAACATATATAAAATGAAAATTCCAGAACCATATTAAAATTTTAAAACACATCTCCTTAGCCTCTCCACAAATCAACATTTCTGAATTTCTAATTAAACAGCAGAGATGTAGAGATGAAAGCATTGGATATTATAAAATATATAGGTCCTTATTTTATGAGCTTCTGTAATATATAGACATATAGAATACATGATAGCTATATCCAATAAAAATATGTGATCTAATAATATAAATAATAAAATATATGTCTAGTATTAATCTCACTTAGAACTTAATATAACAGATTTTAAGATTTAGTACTTTAATTAGATTCTTTGGATTTTAGGTCACTTATAATCATAACAATCTTTTTAAATGGTTTTCTTTTAAAAATATATTGTTTAAGCTGAAAATTTAAAATTTAATGTTGCTGGTGAGAGATGTTATTTCCACCAGCAAGTAACAGATTTCAAGGTGGTTTTTTAAATTGAGGTGGAATAAGACTGAAGCTTGGAATACAGAGTCTAACTTTATAGCTTACCTCAATACCCACCTTTATTTTTTAGGAAAGTATCTGGAAAAATATAAAACTAAGAAGAGTGTGTGGTAACTTTGCAGAAAACAGAACTGAGTTCCATTTGTTCTCCCTACAGCAGAGAGGATCTTTCTGCCACCAGATTTCTTAGAGAGCTATAGAACCCAGGATGGAGAAAAGCTTTGTTCTTTAAATGAAAGGAAAGTCAGTCCTTAATCTTACCCAGGATTTACCATGTCCATTGCTTCTTTGACAGAAAATAATTTTATTTTATTTTTTTTGAGTTTTTTTTATCTTTATTTAAACACCGTGATTACAAACATGATTATAGTTGTATGATTACAGTCATGTAAAGAGCACCCCCCTTCACCGGTGCAACATTCCCACCACCAATTTCCCAGATCTCCCTCCTCCCTACCCCCCTACACCTGTACTCGAGACAGGCTTTCTACTTCCCTCATTCATTCACATTTTATGATAGTTTTCAGTGTAGTCATCTCTGCAACTGCACTCATCACTCTATGTGATGAGCTGCATGTCCTGAGCTGCACCTACCAGCCCTCATCTCTCTTGTCTCTGAGATACTATTAAAAATGTCCTTCATTTTTCTTAAAGCCCATAGATGAGTGAAACCATTCTGCGTCTTTCTCTCTCCCTCTGACTTACTTCACTCAGCATAATAGATTCCATGTACATCCATGTATTGGAAAATTTCATGACTTCATCTCTCCTGATGGCTGCATAGTATTCCATTGTGTATATGTACCACAGTTTCTTCAGCCACTCATCTGTTGAAGGGCATCTTGGTTGTTTCCAGAGTCTGGCTATTGTAAATAGCGCTGCAATGAATATAGGAGTAAGGAAGGGATTTTTGTATTGTATTTTTGTGTTTCTTGGGTATATTCCTAGGAGTGGTATAGCTGGATCGTATGGAAGCTCAATTTCCAGTTTGTGAAGGAATCTTCATATCGCTTTCCATAAAGGTTGTACTAGACGGCATTCCCACCAGCAGTGAAAAAGAGTTCCTTTCTCTCCACATCCCCGCCAGCACTGCTTGTTTTCCTTTTTTGTGATGTGTGCCAATCTTAGTGGCGTGAGGTGGTACCTCATAGTAGTTTTGATTTGCATCTCCCTGACGATTAGTGATGTTGAACATCTTTTCATGTGCCTTTTGGCCATTTGCCTTTCTTCTTTTTCAAAGTGTCTGTTCATTTCTTCTCCCCATTTTTTGATGGGGTTAGTTGTTTTTTTCTTGTATAGTTCTGTCAGTACCTTGTAAATTTTGGATATTAGCCCTTTATCTGATGTGTATTGGGTGAATAATTTCTCCCACTCAGTGGGTGGCCTTTGTATTCTGGGCACTATTTCCTTTGAGATGCAGAAGCTTTTCAGCTTAATATAGTCCCATCTGTTTATCTCTGCTTCCACTTGCTTGGAAAGTGCTGTCTCCTCCTTAAAGATGCCTTTAGTCTCAATGTCCTGGAGTGTTTCACCTACATGTTGTTCTATATACCTTATAGTTTCAGTTCTGATATCAAGGTCTTTAATCCATTTGGATTTTACCTTTGTACATGGTGTTAGCTGTGGGTCTGAGTTCGCTTTTTTGCAAGTGGCTAACCAGTTGTGCCAACACCACTTGTTGAATAGGCTTTCCCTGCTCCATTTAGGATTTCTTGCTCCTTTATCAAAAACAAGGTGGTTATATGTCTGAGGAACCTTCTCTGAGTACTCAAGCCTATTCCACTGATCTGAGGGTCTGTTTTTATTCCAATACCATGCTGTTTTTATAACTGTTGCTTTGTAATACAACTTAAAATTGGGGAAAGTAATGCCTCCCATATTCCTTTTCCCAAGAAGTGCTTTAGCTATTCGAGGTTGTTTGTTGTTCCAGATGAATTTCAGAAGTATTTGATCCACTTCTTTGAAAAATGTCATGGGTATCTTTAGAGGAATCGCGTTAAATCTGTACAATGCTTTTGGAAGTATTGCCCTTTTAATGATGTTGATCCTGCCAATCCATGAGCATGGTATGTGTTTCCATTTCCGCGTGTCCTCTCTTATTTCTTGGAGCAGTGTTTTGTAGTTTTCTTTGTATAGATCCTTCACATCTTTAGTCAGGTTGACTCCAAGATATTTGAGTTTGTGTGGAACTAATGTGAATGGGATTGTTCTCTTAATGTCCATTTCTTCCCTATCATTATTAGTGTATAAAAAGGCCATTGATTTTTGTGTGTTAATTTTGTATCCTGCCACTTTGCTATACAAATCTATTATTTCTAGAAGCTTTTTGGTAGAGTCTTTAGGGTTTTCTAAGTAGAGTATCATGTCATCTGCAAACAGTGAGAGCTTGACTTCTTCCTTTCCTATCTGGATTCCCTTGATATCTTTTTCTTGCCTAATCGCTATAGCAAGTACTTCCAGTGCTATGTTGAATAGGAGTGGTGAGAGAGGACAGCCTTGTCTTGTACCAGAATTTAGAGGAAAGGATTTTAGTTTTTCTCCATTGAGGATAATATTTGCCACTGGCTTCTGGTAGATGGCTTTGACTATATTGAGAAAGGTTCCTTTTATTCCTATCTTGCTGAGAGTTTTCATCAAGAATGGGTGTTGAACCTTATCAAATGCTTTTTCTGCATCTATTGATATGACCATGTGATTTTTATTTTTGTTGTTGTTTATGTTGTGTATTATATTGATAGATTTACGGATGTTAAACCATCCTTGCATTCCTGGGATGAAACCTACTTGATCAAAGTGAATGATCTTCTTGATGAGGCACTGGATCCTGTTCACCAGGATTTTGTTGAGGATCTTTGCATCTGTGTTCATCAGGGATATTGGTCTGTAATTTTCTTTTTTGGCAGCATCTCTATCAGGTTTTGGTATTAAGGTGATGTTGGCTTCATAAAAGCTATTTGGAAGTATTCCTGTTTTTTCGATTTCATAAAAGAGCCTGGCCAGAATTGGTAGTAGTTCCTCTTGAAAGGTCTGAAAGAATTCATTCGTGAATCCATCAGGGCCTGGGCTTTTGTTTTTGGGTAAATTTTTGATTACAGTTTTAATTTCCTCAATAGTGATGGGGGTGTTTAGATATGCTACCTCTTCTTTATTTAACCGTGGAAGGTTATATGAGTTCAGAAATTTATCCATTTCTTCCAGGTTCTCATATTTAGTGGCATAGAGTTTCTCAAAGTATTCTCTGAATACCCTTTGAATCTCTGCAGTATCTGTAGTGATCTCCCCCTTTTCATTTCTAATACGCGTTATCAAGTTTCTCTCTTTCTTTTGCTTTGTGAGTTTTGCCAATGGTCTATCAATCTTGTTTATTTTTTCAAAGAACCAACTTCTGCTTTCGTTGATCTTTCGGATTGTTTTTTGGGTTTCCACTTCGTTGATTTCTGCTCTCAGCTTTGTTATTTCCTTCTGTCTCCCTATTTTTGGGTCCTTTTGTTGAGCACTTTCTAGTTCTATTAGCTGTGTCATTAAGCTACTCAGGTAAGCTCCTTCTTCCTTCCTGATGTGTGCTTGCAAAGCTATAAATTTTCCTCTCAGTACTGCTTTTGCTGTGTCCCATAAGTTCTGATAGTTTGTGTCTTTATTGTCATTTGTTTCCAGAAACCTTTTGATTTCCTCCTTGATTTCATCTCGGACCCACTGGTTATTGAGTATGAGGCTGTTTAACTTCCAGGTGTTAAATTTTTTCTTCTGTGTCCCTTTGCAGTTCACATCTAACTTCAGAGCCTTGTGGTCAGCAAAGGCAGCCTGCAAAATGTCTATCTTTTTTATTTTATGGAGGTATGTTTTATGTGCCAGCACGTGATCTATCCTGGAGAATGATCCATGTACATTGGAAAAGAATGTGTATCCAGGTTTCTGAGGATAGAGTGCCCTATATATATCTACTAGGCCTCTTTCATCCATTTCTCTTTGCAGGTCTAGTATATTTTTGTTGGGTTTCCATTTGGTTGACCTATCAAGTGTTGACAAGCCTGTGTTGAGGTCTCCCACAATTATTGTGTTATTATTGATATCCTTCTTCAGATTTGTCAACAATTGTATTAAATACTTTGCTGGACCCTCATTCGGTGCGTATATGTTTAGGAGAGTGATTTCTTCTTGCTGTACAAATCCCTTGATTAGTACATAATATCCATCTTTGTCCCTTACAACTTTTCTGAGTATAAAGTTTGTGTCATCTGATATTAGTATGGCCACCCCCGCTTTTTTAAGGGTGTTGTTTGCTTGAATGATTTTCCTCCAGCCTTTGATTTTGAGTCTATGTTTATTCTGACTATTCAGGTGTGTTTCTTGTAGACAGCAGAAGGTTGGCTTCAGTTTTTTGATCCATTTCGCCACTCTGTGCCTCTTAACTGGTGCATTTAGTCCATTGACATTGAGAGAAATAATTGTCATGGGATTTATTGCCATCTTTGTGTAGAAGTTTGGTGTGTTTTTTGTTCTGTCTTGTTTTTAGAGTAGATCTTTCAGTTTTTCTTTTAAGGCTGGTTTTGAGTCTGCAAAGATTTTGAGCTGTTGTTTATCTGTGAAGCAGTGTATACATCCGTCAAACCTGAAACTTAGTTTTGCTGGGTGCAATATTCTTGGCGAAGCATTTATTTCATTGAGTTTTGCCACTACGTCCCACCACTGCCTTCTGGCCTTGAGTGTTTCTGGTGACAGGTCTGCTGTAAATTTCAAGGATGCTCCCTGGAATGTAATTTCCCTTTTCGATCTTGCTGCTTGCAGTATTCTATCTCTATCGGTGGGTTTCATCATGGTGACTAGGATGTGTCTTGGGGTGTTTCTACTGGGGTCTTTTTTAGCTGGTACTCTTCGGGCATGCAGGATTTGGTCACATGTTTTCTTTAGCTCTGGTAGTTTCTCTGTGATGATGTTCTTAACCATTGATTCTTCCTGAAGATTTTCTTCTTGGGTCTCTGGAACTCCAATGATTCTAAAGTTGTTTCTGTTGAGCTTATCAAAGACTTCTATTTTCATCTTCTCATATTCTTTGAGTAAATTTTCCATTGTCTGATCATTTGATTTGAGGCTTTTTTCCAATCTCTTCTGCTGTGTAAAGTTGTTATGCATCTCGTCTTCTAAAGCACTAATTCTATCCTCAGCTGCTATTAACCTGTTGGAAAGCTCATCCATTATGTTCTTCAATTCGTCTACTGAGTTTTTCAGACCTGTTATCTGATCTGATATTTCAGTTTGGAGTTTTCTGATTTCTATCTTCATATTCTCTTGATTTTTATTAGTGTTCTGATTTATACTTTCTTTGATATCTGTTAGCAACCTCCATATTTCGTCTCTAAACTCCATTTCTGAAAGACTGCTTAGGTAGTTGGTCGTTGTTGGGTCATCAGAGTTTCCATCTTCATTCTCTATGGTTGATGTTGGTCTGCGTAGTCTCCCCATTGTCACGCTTACGCTGTGGGTTTTTCTACGTGTTGTGGTGGTACTCATTGGCTAGGTGGAGTGCGCGGCCGCAAAGCGCAGCGGAGCGGCCGAGCTCCGGCCCCCAAACACTCACCTCAGCCGAGGCAAGCCGTCAGGGGATGCCAGGAGAAGTCCCCAAATGTCTGCCAAGCTAAAGAAACCAGCACAATCCACAACTCCAACAGAAAACACACGCCTCAGCGAGACACGCCTTGAAGAGATTAATGCTCAGCCGAGGCAAGCCGTCAGGGGATGCCAGGAGAAGTCCCCAAAAATAGAAAATAATTTTATAAGGTGACAAGTAGTGAAGTAAAACAAGTTTACTTGAAACATAAAGAGAGAGAGGCGAGAAGGATACAACCAAATAGAAAATATGAGCTTCTCCAGAGTGAGGAACATCTGTATATCCCAGAAAAGGGAAATGCACCCTAAAATTAAAAATAAGTTCACATCTCAGAGACCAGACATATTTTACAATGAGCATGATGATTGTCTTGTATGTGGCTAACCCAAGTTAAATGACCAGCACTGAAGATGGTCCTCTCAAGACTTTCCAGAAATGATCCCAAGAAAACTGATAACTGCTCAGTATGGCCAAAATACTTTTCTTTACTTTTTACAAACACACTTCTCAAGTAGGTGCTCTTCAAAGAGGCAAGTCACCTTTTCCTCTGCTAGAGTAGTTGAATTTGTTTTCCAGATTATTCTCCACCCCAGTCCAAAGCTAGAATTGTTAACTAGAAGTAGATCTTGAAGTTTACAATTGCCATTTGATGTTCTTGCTGCCTTTGTTCCAGAGGTGAAGTTTTTCTACCAAAGATTCCTACTGCATCTTCTCTCAGAAAGCCATCCAATCTCTCAGCCTGAAAATTTGCATATTCCTGTCTCCTGAAATGAGTCTTTTGTGTCAAAGGTTTTCGTGCCCTTAGGATGGTTTAGATCCAGAAAAATAGCTTTTGTGGGTTGTGTTTTGTTTTGTTTTGTTTTGTTTTTGGCCATACCCAGTGATGCTCAGGGTTACTCCTGGATATGCACTCACTCGGGAGAGATCAAACAGAAGTTTGTCCTAGGTTAGTACATGCAAGGCAAAAGCCCTACTGCTTGCAGCACAGGCCCAGCCCCAAGTAAAATAGTGTTTTTTTACCAATACACATAACCAGGGCTCTCCCAGTTTACTGTCTGTGCCAATACATTACAAAAAAAAATACCCTAAAAAATATTGAAGACTAATAAGTAAAAGTATTTTTCATATTTCTTCTGTTCATTAATGTCCCTTTCCCAGAGCAAACTACATTGGTTTATGTGCATTATCTAAGAGTAAGTTTCTGATTAAAAATAATGATGATGATGATATTTATGCAGTATGTTTGTTTTGTACAAAAATATCTATCAGTTTTTCTTGAATAACCTTAATGTCCCTTACAATCACCCTGTATATAGATCACTAATATTTTCTTTTCTTTTTTTTTTTTTTTTTTTTTTTTTTGGTTTTTGGGCCACACCCAGCAGTGCTCAGAGGTTACTCCTGGCTATCTGCTCAGAAATCGCTCCTGGCACGCATAGGGGACCATATGGGACACTGGGATTCGAACCAACCACCTTTGGTCCTGGATCAGCTGCTTGCAAGGCAAACGCTGCTGTGCTATCTCTCCAGCCCCTAATATTTCCATTTTTACAGAGCAAATAGACTTGAAGAGATAAATACATTTCCTAAATAGGTGAAACATGATAAAAGAAATAAAGATTAAAACTAATGCATAATTACCCCAGAGTCAATAGCTCTGAAGCCACCACACCATAATAAACTATAAAAGTATTTCCAACTATTATACAGAAAATATTAGACGTTTATGTGCATGTTCTCTATCTATATATCTATTGCTATAATCCTGATGATTAACTCAACTGGACTAATTGCTAAGCATGTTCATGGTATTGATATGATGGAAGTCCAAAGTGATTTATGTGAAGTGGAGAGAAGAGACCCTGAAGCCAGAAAATGTAAATTGCTGCTTTCTATCTCTCATTCTCCACCATTCAGAAACCAAGAATGGCTGAGCTATCTAGAACTGATGAAGTCTGCAATGAGCCCCTGCATGGCTTTGACCTTAAGTCCCACCTGTCATACATATGAGGTGGCTGTCAAGCTGCACCTGTTGTTCACATTATCTGCCCAGTGATAGTTAATCCCTGATTTCTCAAAGAGCCATAGACTCAGGCTCCAGGGATGAATTAATTGCTCCTTCCAGGAAAAGAAAATCAGAAGTCATTCCTACACCTTGCCCAAACCATTCAGGTCTGTCACTTTCTCTCACAGAAAATAATTTCAGAAGATAAGAAAGGGAGAGAGAGAAAGCACTCAAGGGAGAACTTAGGATACTCCAAAGGTGTAGAGAGCCCTATACACAACCCAGCATGAAAGTAGAAAATTACACATCTAGAAGGAGAGATGCAGGTGAAATATACATAAGGGCACCATGTTCATGAACCCAAGAAGCACATGTGCACATCTCCTTCGTTCCAAGTTGGTTTATATAGTTTTTTTCCCCCCAATCTATCCAACCAGAGGCTTTCTAATTAGGAAGAATCCATTTCTAGGTTGGTTGCCAAAGGGAAGGTTTGGGATCATTTGAAATTCTTGTTTCTTGTCATTCCTTCCCTGGCTTCTGTTCTCCAGGAGGGATGTTGGTTTTTCTCTGGGACTGTTCTGGATACTTTTAAAATACTGGGTCACTAGACTAGCTGTTGAAATATTTGGTTTAGATTAGCTGGGTTTTTTGTTGTTGTTTTTGTTAATTGTTTGATTTTTTTTTGTGGGGGCACACCCAGAAGTATTCGGAGGCTATTCCTGGCTCCGTGCTAAGAAATCGCTCCTATCTCAGGATTCCATGTGGGATGATGGGAATCGAACACTTGTCTGTCCCGGGTCAGCCGTGTGCAAGGCAAATGCCCTAACACTGTGCTACCAGTATGGCCCCTAGACTAGCTGGTATTATTAATTCAAAGAATCCATTGTCATGGAGGAAGATGCTTCCCTGCCTGCCCACCTGTTTCATATATTGTATTAAACAATTCTAAAAACAATAAAGTAGAAACTAGAGAGAGATTACATTGGGTAAGGCAACACTATTGCACACAGCTCAAGTAGGATTGATTTTCTGGACCCCATATTGTCCTTTGAGCACCTCCAGGAGTGATTCCTAAGTGCAAAGGCAGGAGTAAGCCCAAAGAAGCACTGTGTAAGGCTCAAAAGCCTCAAAAACAAATAAACAAATACAATGAGACAGTTGACCTGAAGTTGTAGCATTTCTTAAGCAACCATAGGACTTGTCAGTATAAATGCCCAATAAATATTTTTAACTTTTACATAGTCTTTAATGTAAAGAAATACTTTTTATATGTCCAGAAGTAGAGAAAATCATCTTGTATTCTTCCAGGTTCTTCAGAGGCTGGTCAAACAATGAAACACTCATCAAATAAATTTATATTAGAAAACTAAAGTAGTTTAATATAGCATGAATATCTCCTATATACATAGGTCATGACCCCAAAAGCAAAAAAGTGCACCCCCCAAAATGATCATTCTTCATCTTTTGAAAAAGTTAAGGAGACTGAATTTCACAAACATTTGGGAAGATGCCCAATAGAGAGAATTTATATGTAAGTGTCTTTCACATAAGAAGGCATCCACCAGCCTTCAAAGTCTATGATTTGAAACTAACACTTGCCATTAGAAGTTATCCCGAAGTGACACTTTTTTTTACTCCCCTACACTTGTCATTTCTATTTCAAATAGTTCATTTTATATATATTAATCTTTAAAAATAAGCAAATTAAAGGTTCTGAATTTTAACCTTTGAAGTTAATTTACCCTTCCACATGGACAGACAAACAGATATACACACTTTCTCTCTCTGTCTCTCTCTCTTTCCCTTTCTCCCTCTCTCTCTCTCTCTCTCTCTCTCTCTCTCTCTCTCTCTCTTTCTCTCTAACAAATAAATAAGATGAAATCCAGGCTAGACTTAATTTGAGAGTCCAACTCAAAGTGACACAAAACCCAGCCTAAACTCAATGGCTTGAATCTCTTCATAAAACAATTTAACAGGAATTGGGGCCAGAAAAGATTGTAAAGAGAGACAATGATAAGATTCAAAATCCTTTCCACTTGACCAGGCCTCACAATTACTCTTACATGAGACCCAAACCAGATAGTTTGGGAAAAGCAAATATATTTAGTTCCCAAAGTAAATGAATAAGTCATAAATCATACCTTCATCCCAATTATTATTAACTCTCTGTCACTGTCATTTTGTTTCTCTCTGTCTCTCTATCTCTGTCTCTCTCTTTCTCTCTCTTCCTTCCTCCACCCCTTCCTCCCTCCAGCTTTCTCCCCCTTCATCTCTCTCCACTCTCCTTCCTTCAACCTGACTACAGGCTAAAAATAATTATGATCAATCACACATCTTAGAATTAGTATCCTTCCTCATTAAAACTATTTAACTTCATTCTCTATAATCCTTTTCATTGATGAAAGCAAAGAACAAACCTAGGTAGAAAGATTTGGACTAACTTTCCTTTTACAGCAGAGTTGACCCTCATCTTTTATGCTAATCAACACTCTATTAAAATTCAAATAATAGAGGCCAGAGTAATAGAACAGCACATAGGGCATTTGTCCACCCGGTTTGATCCCCAGCATCCCATTTGTTCCCCAGAGTCTGCCAGGAGGAATTTCTGAGCACAGAGCCCTTGAGCACCTCCGGGTAAAGCCCATAAACAAACAAATTCAGGTGGTAAGGACCAGATCAATGCAAATTAAATTGGTCTTAAGTAAAATTTGGCAGTTGCCTTTTTTGGGACTAGCAGGACCAGAGTTTCCACATCTATTAGGAGATCCAGAGCTCATACAGACTTTTACCAGTACTGAACTATGTAGGTACCCCCACTCTAAAAAAATGGAACCCACTCATGTGGTCCCTTTGCTCTATCTCTAAATAGAAGCAAACCTGGCTTCTGAAACAAAATACTTTTGTTTTGTTTTCAGGTCATTTTAAAAAGTTGGTACTACTGTAACTGGGAAACAATCAAAAATATAATATTTAGTTTATCTACTGACCTTAAAGTATTAGAAGACATTAGACTATTTGAAAATGTGGTTCAGAAACAACCTACCTGTGTTTTCCATAGTGTTATTTCCTAGGAAAATGTAGAATACCTATGTCACCCCTTCCCAGGGCAAAATGCTAATCATAAATGATGGTGAGGCCAGCCCATTTCTGGGAGGGGTCTTTGGAAGGTAACAAGGGGGTTGTAGGGGTGAAGGAGGGAGACAGATTGAGGAGGAAACTTCAGGAGGAGGCAAGATGGAGAGATGATAGAAAGAGGTTTGAGATGCAGGGCGGCTGGAGAGAGGCTGCTTAAAAGGTTAGCTTAATTATGAATAAAGCTTCATGTCTCCTGAATGTGACTAGCTGTGAATCTTCTCCTCGAACTTGAGGGGCTGTGAATCTTTTCCTCGCCACTACATTGAACTCAGACCCGCTGGAGGGAAGGGATTGCAGCAGCCCAGGCTGGTAGAGAAAGGCCTCCACTCCATCTCACCATCATCCACAACCATCCAAGACTCTATAATTAATATGTAATACTACATTTTGGCACCCAAACATTGATTTGAACCCTGGACTGAAGAAGACAGCGATGATGGTAAGATTCCTGTTCTTGTGTTTGATTTTGGCTCTTTTCAGCTGGAGTGAGCCCAAAAGAGTGTGCCACGAGGTGCCTTTTCTAAACATGGCGGTGTCCCCTTCTGAGGGCAGAAGGGACAATGACGGAGGAGAGCTAAAAGCTTTCAGCACCCTCCTCAAAGGCCTAAGACTGAGACTTTACTACAAAAAGTTCTTTTTCCAAACACATTTCTGAGCGCCCTAGCAGGCAAGAAGTGACAGCTGCCCAGATGCCTACCAACGCCCAGTGGTAAGCCCACATGGCCTGGGCAGAAGCCCACAGCGTTTTCACATCTGGACAACTTGGTGATGGATAAAAGATTAAAAAATGGGAAAAAACAGCGAAGCCCAACTAAAAATTTGATTAAAAAAAAAACAAAACTCCTGCATTTGACTGTTTCAGGTCATCCCTTAATCCTTTAGTTTTGTCATTGTCTTGCTGATTTAAATGTGTTTTGTAGTTTTCCATAATTATTGTTTCCAATTGCATAATGTTTTACTGTGTATTTATACGGTAGTAGCTTGTTTTCAAAATGTATTTTCTGTATAAATGTACTTGTAATTGTGTTTAGGGAAGGTTAATGAATAGGAGCAAGGAATTTCCAGTTTAAATGTGCTTGGTAAATAAGCATTAAGAAAATGTAAGCTACAGGTGTATTTTACAGAAAAGTTATGCATATGGAAAAGGCTGATAATTTTATACTTTAGACTTTGTGACTTTTGAGCAATATTAGGATTCAGCCTTTGGCTGGCATAAGTCAAGAAAAAAAATTTACCCTTCCTCATTTATTATTCAAGGAATGGAGAGATGTCACCCCATCACCCATCTTCCTGTGTAATATTACTTGATGGTAAGACCAGCCCATTCTGGGAAAGGTCTTTGGAAGGTAACAAAGGGGTTGCCTCAGGGGCAAAAAGGGGATTGAGAGGAGTTGGGGAAGAAGTCTGCAGGATGAAGATATGGCAGATTCAGGATTAAATTAAGGGCAGTTTATGGAGTTTGCTTAAAAGGTTGATTTTAGAAGCACACCTGTTGTCTAAGGCCTTATTATTAACAAAGCTTCATGTCTCCTGAAACTTTATGACTGCGGTGAATCATTTCCTCAGTGCTACTCTGAACCCTCAGACCCACTGGCCAGGCCAAAGAAGTTTCAGGCACCTAGCCCAGTCGAGAAAGGTCTCACCATCCATCCACCATCATCCAGGACTCTATAATTAATATGTAATTCTACAGATCTAAAGTGTTTTCTACATATGTAAACTTGCATTTGTAATAAACATTTGACTTAATACTTATGTTCCTAAAATGTTATAAACTATTCATGCAGATATTGTAGTAGAATTTTGCTGCTAAAAATATAAAACATACTGAAAATTGCTTAGCTTAAGTCAAATTTCTCTAAATTTTTAATGCAAAATATTAGAAATATGCAATTTTGCCAGAAAGATTGAATGAATGACTTTGTGTGTGCATATAAAGGGGCGTTAATGTACATTTTGATGAAACATGTCACAATTCCTCATGTCTGGATGATTTTGCCAGCAATAGCAAATAGAGCCTTCCTTTAAGAAATTAAATGTTAGCTTTTTCACACTCTGTTTTGGTTTCCATAACAGGAATCTTCTTTGCACAGGGAAAATTATCAACTCTTCACTGGTTTGTGTGTTCCCCTATGAAAGAAAAAGCAATTTTTGCCTCTCTTCCTTTAGAATGTGTTAAATAAAGTTCGGATTTTTTTGGATCTTTTTTTTTTCTGAGAAAACAGTACACAGAATAAATTTGAACAAGTTAATAAGTAGAGAGAAAATCCAAATTGAACCAGAAGTTGCATTATGTGATTTAGTTATCTTATTTACATTTTCCTAGGGCAGGGATAGTTGGGGTGAAAATTCTATAAATGATAGGGGAAATGACCCATTTTAAGGGGAGTAAAAATTTACCACAGCAAAATATGCTTTGTCATAAGACTGATTATAAGGGATGGCTTCCAAATAACACATACACATATGTAAATGATGAACTATCCAGATAGGTGTCTTTTATAAGGTAGAAGGCATGTCCTGAGCTCCTTACCTCTTTTCCTTGGAGAGGACATACTCTTTGTACTAAGTCTTCTCTGGAAATTTTCCTAAATAACCTTCCATATCTCTTTTCCAAGAACCTTAGTCTTAGCACTGCTATTTAATGGTATCTAAAACCATATGAATTAAATTTCATCTATAATAGCTAAAACACCCATAATATCTGTTCTGTATAAATAAATGTCAATCATGTGCATGGCCCATCAGACTAACTTCTTATTAAAATAAAAGTAAATACTTTAACATTTTTTCTTCCCAATAGTGTCTTCTTTTCTACAGTTCCTTTCTTATGTATGTTATCTTTAAAATTCATTTATTATATTAATAAATTATTCATTTTCTGACATTAAGTAATAACCTATTTTAGACTTTTCTATATAATGTAATATATATGTTTATTTTATAATGTATGGGTTTGGTGGTTTTCTAAGGGATTCCAAAATATTCAAAGTTTAAGCAAATACTTTATACACATAGAAAAGTTATCTGATACTAAAGTTGGTACATATTTGAATTCAAAGTTCTGGAATCCAGAAGTTATAGGTAAAGTATGCTGTCCTTGATGGTCAATATTCAAGTCACCTATTGAATGACATCTTTGAAAGTACAAATGAAAAGACTTCAGATTTGTGAGTACTTCTTTTTTTTGTTTTGTTTCATAGATGGCATCCTATTTCAGTGCCTGAGCCTTAACAGATGTGGTCCAAAAGTAAATTAACAAAATATGTCATGCTTTTCAATATTATTTTAATATTTGGAGGGTTTCAATATAATATATGGATATATTCTGCATTATAAATATTATTTCTTTTCTTGATGGGACAAAATCTCAAAATTGCATACAATACTAACGTTTTTCAAATTACGTTACTAATGACATTCAAATTAATCAATTTCCTTAATTCCCAGCAGTTAGAATAAGCCAAATTAAAAAGAAAAAATACATTAACAATGTAGTATTGCTATAAAATATATAGAAAGATAGCTACAGATAAATATGAGAAAACAAATATATTTTAGAGAATTGATTTCAGTTATTTATGTATATTATATATGTTTATGTATTTATTTTTAAATTTCTAGCTATATCCTTGAAAATTAAGAGAAAATATAATATAAATAAAAGAAATGTGACAAAGAAGTTATTTTTAGGTACATACAAGGAAATTAAATAAGACATGATTTTTACTTTTGCTGATTTCAAAGCATTCCCAGTAAGAAATTTTTCTTCTCTTTTTTTTCCCTCTTAATTTCTCTTTAGTCTCCTTTTTCTTCTTTTTTCTTTTTATGAAGAAGGAAAAAAATCAATTTATTTTATAGCTCATTTATTAGTAAAAGAGCACTGTAACTATATAGAATTTTTAATGATAAAAATAATTATGCATATTTCTTCTTTCCCTTCTAAAGGTGAGAAGAAAATGAGATGATACAGGTACACTGAAATAAACACCAAATAATTATCTCTGTAATGAATTGCTAATGTGCAAAGAGAGGACAGTAGAAGTCAACAGATATGTCTTATCAACACATTAAAAAGGCATTTAGCAGTGAACTGTGATCTTTAGTCACTAATGCTTCAAAATTGCAAATAGCAAGATCAAAAACCTAGGGAATGGAATGACATTAAACTGGAATAAAGAAAAAGACTGGCACTTATTATGTGTTTGTTTGTTTACACTTGAATCAAGGTGCCCTGGTAAGCAAATCATTTGTGCAAATATACACAATAGGTTCAAAATGAGATTAATTACCATGTAATCAATGGAATTGCAAATGCCTTAGCACACACATAAAAATAAAAAATATATGCATAAAATTCAAACTGGTTGGGACACAGATGGTAAAAGTGGTGGAGCAATCATTGCCTTGATAAATTTGGCTATGCTACAAGGAAATAGAACCCTCATCAGATATTATACAGAGGACAAACAAAACTTAGCAGCAAAGACTCAAGTGATTTTTCATATCTGTTATTTTAACTTTAAATATAACTTTCGTTTTTAATTTTTAATAATATCTTATTTAAACACCATGATTACAAACATGTTTGTAGTTGGGTTTCAGTCATAAAAAGTACACTACTTTCACCAGTAAAACCCTCTCACTACCAATGCTTTTACACATGATACTATATCAAAATAAAAAGTATTTCTAAAGAAGCAAATAGTTTCTAGTAAAGATACAATTATAGAATTATACTATGGTATTTAATACCCATTGGGAATAGAGCCAGATCTCCATTGGTTTTCTAAAGAAAAAAATAAGATTCCTTCTATTTCTTCTTTCATGTTTTTTAATCTAGGTGGATGTATATATATTGTAAGTAGACAGACAGACAGGCAGGCAAACAGACAGACAAATACTCCCTTCACGACAATATTGTTTCGGACAATAGAAAATGACGATCCTGTCTCTGTGATCAGCATAGCATATTTTGTATCTAAGAGATAACTGCAAAATTTCCTTCAAAAACCAAAGATGATACAGAGCCTCAAGGCTCACCATCACATCACAGACAGATTTAAAATATAACTACCATCCTCCTGAAATAAGTTCATCAGCTCAGAAAAGAAGAAACGAGACTTGACAACATTCTTGTCAAGAGAATTGATAGGAAAGGCTAGGGCTTTGCCACATGAGTACACACTGATTGTTGCTAGGGGCTTAGAAAATGATGAGCAAGTGTTGGGAATGTTAGCCAGGAACATTTAGAGAAAGAAAAGGGTGATTAGAGGAGGAAAGTTGTGCACTCTTAGCTGCAATTGTACTTGAGAACAAACTAACTTTTCCTCTGATATATATATATATATATATATATATATATATATATATATATATATATATATATATATATATATAACCTAGAAGGAAGAAGAAAAAGAAACCTGCAGATTTTTTCCATTTGTGCTAATTTTTCAACAATGCCAAAGAGAAAATGTGATGAAAATGCTGAAGAAAGAACTGTCAAGTCTATAGCATTCATTGTGTTTATATAGAGATTATGCTTCTGGTTGTTAACAGTCTCCAGAAGGTAAGCAAGAACTGTATATATACATTTAAAATAGAGACGTGTGGGCATAATTCCCATTTTTAGTAGAGCAAGATAACTCTGGAGGTCTAAATATAATTTTATTTTCTTTATAATAAAAACTTCATAAGAAGTTAATCCCTCATTCAAAATTCCTTTTTTATTTCTTTTCTAAAAAGGTTGCCAAAAAAAAAGTCACAGCCAAGCATTTTTGCTATTTTACAGCAAGATTTCAACATGAATCTGCGATGTAATTAGAATTCTAGAAAACTATTTCAGAAATACATACTTTCTATCGCCTTGATTACAATTGGATGTTATGTACAACCATTAGCCCATCACACACATGTACAGGTGCAAAGACATACAATCACACATTATTTCAGGCTTATACTTAAGTTTTAGTTTGATGGACTCAAAACATATAATGTGTTCTCTTCCTCAGTACAGCATGTAAATTAATTGGAGAATAGGAGAGATAGTATAGATATGAATAAGTTATTCCAAATTACTGTTACAACATTTCTAATATGATTTCATCAAGAATGTACCAACTGTATGGCTAAATGAATTATGGCACAAACTTGCAATGCGATAGTGGGCTACTATTGAGGGTATTAATAATGGTGTCAGTAAAAGATGCAAGGACTTCCAAGATGCTCATAACATACCACCTGCAAATTAAAACAAACTACAAAACATCAATATAGTTTATTTCACTTTGAAACTATAAGATAATATTTTTACTACTAATCTCACGAATATCTTTAAGGGGGGAAACATAGTACACTAGAAACTTTAATGTTTTAAAAACTATTGAACAGAAGTATAATTCCTAAAAGTGTAAAGTATTTTCCCTTGGGCATAGAATTATTCCTTTTATGTTTATCTACTAAATTAAAGCATAGCCAAAAATAAGCAAAAATACTGTAAATTTCTTTTAAAAATAGTGAGTTTGCCTTTTTAAAAAATAACCTCACAACAAACAAATATTGAATATTTCTTAAAGTTATCTGCCTTCAATGGTGACATGGAAAGATATGTAATACAGTAGAAGTTACTTTCTGGGGCCGGAGAGATAGTACAGCAGTAGAGTGTTTGCCTTGCATGTGGCCAACACAGAACAGATTCTGGTTTGATTCCTGGCATCCCATATGGTTCACAAGTACCCTAAGCCTGCCAAGAGCAATCGCTCTGAGCCCAGAGCCAGTAAGTGACCCGTGAGTATTTCCGGTGTGACCAAGAAAACCCCCCAAAAAGTTACTTTCTGTAATTTGAAACACTAAAAAAGAAAAAGAAACAAAGGTTCATAAAACAATAAAAAGTCATCTGCCTATAATATATTCTCATGTTTCTGCTTCTCTGTGGTTATTTTAAATAAAATTAATGCAATAAAATTAACATTAGGTATAAACCATTTATTTCAAATAATATTTTTACTTTCAGCTTCTATAAATAGGTTAAATTGTTGGGTATCATGATTTACCATTAAGATTTTTTTATTCTATAAAAGCTACTAGAATGATTTTGTCTCTTTTTCTATGAGGGCTGGAAGGACCAGCTCATGACATGAAGCTCATGACAAAGAGAGGTGAGAGCAGTTAGAGAAATAACTACACTAACAACTATAATGACAATGTTAATAAGTGACAGAAGTCGAATGCCTGTTTTTTTATATCTTTATTTAAACACTTTGATTATAAATATGATTATAGTTGAGTTTCAGTCATGTAAAGAACACATCCCTTCACCAGTGCAACATTCCCATCACAAAGAATGACAACAAGCAGTGCTGGAGGGGATATGAAGAGAAAGGAACTTTTATTCACTGCTGGTGGGAATATCATCTAGTCCAACCTTTATTAAAAGCGTTATGGAGATTTCTCCAAAAATTGGAAATTGAGCTCCCATATCATCCAACTATGCTACCCCTAGGGATATACACTAGGAACACAAAAATACAATACAAAATCCCTTCCTCATACCTATATTCCTTGCAGCTCTACTTAAAATAGCCAGATTCTGGAAACAACTAAGATGCCCTTCAAAAGATGAATGTCCAAAAAACTGTGGTACATATTGGTACATAAACACAATGAATATTATTCAGCCATCAGGAAAGATGAAGTCATGAAATTTTCTTATACATGGATGTACATGGAATCTATCATGCTGAGTGAAAAAAGCCAGAGGGAGCGAGATAGATGCAGAATAGTCTCACTCATCTATGGGTTTTAAGAAAAATAAAAGACATTTTTGCAATAATTTTCAGAGACAAAAGAGAGGAGGGCTGGAAGGTCCAGCTTATGACATGAGGCTTGCCAAAAGAGTGATAAGTGCAGTTAGAGAAATAACTACACTTGAGAACTATCTTAACAATATGAATGAATCAGGTAAATAGAAAGCTTGTCTAGAGTGCAGGTGGGGGTGGGGTGGGGAGGAGGAAGACTTGGGACATTGGTGGTGGGGATTTTGTCTTTTTAAACAAACTTGAATTTGTATTTTAGTTAATGTTTATGCTTATTTAGCATTCAGTAGATCTTAAAAGCCAATTTAAATAAAATAATGATAACCCATCAGAACAACAAAATAACCAATATTGCCCTATATCAGTATTTTCTTGAGGTTAAGCATTTTAAACATTATCAATATGTGCATACCTAAAATGTATGCCTGCATATATTATTCATACATATGTATACATATGATTCTCATAATTCCTATAAGGTATTTTAACTTCTAAAGTATTAAAATATACATAAATATATAACTCATCTCGACTTATCCAAACTCTATCAGCAGTCCAATCAAATGAAATGTGTTAAATTATGTATACCTAGTTATACCTAATTGATTTTTAAAGCTAACTTGTGGATAGTTCTTTGAAAACTGAAACCTGACCAGTTTTTAATCCTGTAGTGTCTTTTACGTTTGATTAATAATTCTCCCTGGGAAAATAACCTGAACAGCAGATGTATTATTAGTAGCCACCTGGTATAAACAAATCAAGAGATCAGTTCACAAGTACTGAAAATCTAAGAATCCATTATTTATATCCACAAAATTTGAAGAAAATTGCAGAAACTAAGAAACTCAGCTGCAATAACAGGAACAGAAACCCAGGAAAATCTCCAATTCCATCACAACACTTGAGCATGGTCGATTAAGATCTAAAATTAACACTCAATGTATTGACAATAGAAATTAAGCAAGCAATTGTCAGAAAATTTAAACCATCAATATATGAGAAATTCAACCAACAAAAAGTTGAACCTTTATAGAGGATAAGATATTTCATATAAACTGAATAAGCTAAAGGACGTACTAGCAAGCCATAGTAGCAGAATCTCACAAGGGAAAAGCTTTGTAGACAAACTTGACAACAACATACAAGCCAGCACTGATAAGGAAATAGAAAGGAAAGAAACAAAAGAATGGGAGAAAATACAAAGATAAGAAGAATCCCTGAATTATTGGTAAAGATGAGAAAAAAGAGAGAAATGAAAGAATGAGTTGTGAGAGAGATAATAGCTAAGAAATTTGGCACTCTGGAGGAAGAAATATGTGCAAATTCAAGAAGCCAAAAGAATACTAATCAAAATAGACACACAGAACAGAAGTCCATCAAAACACCTAGTAATCAAAATGGTATAAGAGAGAGAGAGAGAGAGAAGAGAGAGAGCCAATGTCTTAAAGCAGCAAGAGAGAAAAAAAACCTGACATATAATAGAAATAACATAAGAATCACAACAGATCTCCTATATGAAATTGGAACAACTTCGACACAAAGAGCCAAAATTTTAAACTGTGAGAGTCAGAGAGCCACACCACGCAGTGACCTGCCAAAACAGACACTCACACAAAACTGTTAACTATATTGAGGTTGTTTCTTCCACCCCTATTTTAATTGAGGGCTTTTATCATGAATGAATTTAGGAACTTGAACCACCAAAGTTCTGCATGCAAGGTAAATGCAATACCTCCATGCTATCTCTCCACCCCATATTAAAAATGTTAATAATTTTATTCCCGTTGACCTGAAAACAAATGTACTATGATTCACTATGTGATATATGCTCTATAAATAAAGTAAATTAAAATTTTAAATGATATGAGAAACAACTTATGGATACTATTTTTGCACATAAAAATGTTCCAATATGATTTTATATATATAAATATAATAATGTCATAAAAATAAATATATATATTCCTATTGTGAAGATGAAATTTTGCAAGAAATGTGACTATATGCACCATCAAATTATAGTGAACAGCTCTAAACTTTAACTAAACTTGATCAGTTTATAGTGATCATAAATCTAATCTTGCTAGTCCTATGCACTGTAATGAGGTTCAACATAAGCATTACAGACATGTCTCAGTTAAAGAATACATGCCAAAGGTGGTTTCTAGGAGATGTCATAATTAGTAGGTTGAATTAATTATATTTGTGCACATCTGCATTTAAGATAGATAATATATATAGTTGTTTATGCTAAGGGAACAAGGAAGGAGAAGAAACTAAGGTAGACAATAAGAAAACCCTGGAAATCTATATAGTATTATTTTCTAGTACTTATCATATCCAATTCATTAATTTAAAGTTTCTGAGATGTGTTCTTTTTTTATATCAGACTGTCAAAAGTTCTAAATAAATCAGCATTGATGTAACAAAACAAGTCAGAAAATGAGAAAAAATGACATCTTTCAAGATCAACTGTTCCACAGAGAACAGAACAAACTGGCAGTCTGCAGAACATCATACATTAACTAGCATAAGCACTAAAAAAAATCTGACAGTCAATGCATATCAGAGTTAGGAGGCAAAAGAATCAGTAGTCCCAGGGGATTGATGTTTTGTGATATCCTTGATGGTAGGAATTTCTTAACCATATCCAAAGGTCTTATTTTATTCTTTCTATGATAGTATACATTTTATGTAGCTCTTAGAGTAAAATCCATAGCAATGACATAAAATTGCATAAAAGCATATTAATAGTAGTTTGATATATTATCCATTAAGCTGAAAGTCAGTTCACTTTCATTCAATTATTGATACTATAAAATGATTAAACAATAGGAGATACATACGATGGAAAAATGTTTAGAAACCAAATAAAATGGGAAATGATCACTTATACAAAGTTTATTTAAATAACCAGTTTATTCAGTGTTACTATATATTATATATGACTTATTCACATTATTATTTTTGCTGTTTGAACACATCTGTATCAATCATCTATAAAATATCAACATTTGATAGTTGTTAAAGCAACAGAAATGTAGTAAGAAGCTAAATTTTTGTTTTATCACCAAATGAATTTAGTCAAGCAAAAATTCTTCTTCTAAATATTAATCCTTTCAGATAATTGTGACTTAGATATAGAATCAATAGTTATTAAGTGGTTGTCAAAAGAAATAAAATCATGAGATTGATGTCTAAGGATGTAATCTTTGGAATAGGAGAGAAAGAAAGAAAAAAGAATAAGAAATTATATACAGAAATGTAGGCAAGCCAAGAATAGATATGATTAAGAGATGAATCCAATATTGAAACAATAAAGAGGATACAAGCAGAGACATCATTAGCAAAGGCAAGACAAGAATTAGAAGAAAAGAAAAGAAGAGGTAAGTGAAATAAATGCAATGAGGAAATAAAAGGAACCTAGGAAATATACAAGATGAATTTAAGGAGATTTTATGAGTATAAAATAAAGAAATGTTAAAAAATGAGAATATTGATTAGGAATAAGACCATATAAGACAAAATGACTATCCTGGTAATGAAGTATGAAGAATATGAACTACTGTCCCAAAGTTAACAGAAAAACACTGAGGAAAAAAATATTGTTAAAGCCCAATTGAAAGCAAATGTGGATTAGGTGGATAAGATTCTCTCATGAATTTATTTGAAGTCCTTACTAAGTTGGGGCACAACATCCTGATTGCTGAATTCTGGAGCTCTTCTTTATTTAGCATATCTGTCTTATCATGGCCTCATCTGAAATGTTTGCCAATGAATCCTAGTTTTACGGGTTTGAGTAATATTTCAGTCTGGAACTGATAGCAAGATAACATTAAATATTTCTTGAATTTTCTAAAATTAATTACCAAGGGCCATGCTACCAGACTGCTTACTTCAGTATGATGGGGTAACACTATAGCTCAAAACTTATGTTTATACTCTTGCAAATCATTGTTATGTCCATTTAAAAACAGGAATACAATTAATACTGGTGAAAAAATAAAAATGCTATCTGGATACTACTCTATAAATACTTGCTTTTTATAATTATTCTTAAAAGCTACCGGAAAATTACTACAAAAGAGAAAAGTAAAATTGGTACGTAATGTGCAAATGTGATATGAAAGGCAAATAAATGTAAAATGAGTAAATATAAAATAACAGCAGGAGATTTCATAATATAGTTGTTAGTAATTACAATTACAATAGACAAAAATTACTATAAATTTAAGGATTAAATTATAATTAACAAAATAACCCAATCAACGTAAATAAAGCACTGTAGTCAGCAACCATGATATTCATCTTGTGACAAGTATACTATGTGCCAACAGTAGTCATCGGTGGTAAAACTCTCAGTGATATTAAAGTAAAATGTACATACACCTCACTTTATTATATTCACGGTTTCTTAAACCTCACTTTATTATATTCACGGTTTCTTAAACTTCAAACCAAGTATAAAAATAGTTTAAAATATTCTATATGTTTAAAAGTATGTACCTTTTAAAATAATCAAGCAGCCAAAAATCGTAGTTGAAATTGAAATATCTGTTACTTTGTTGGAGGGGAGCATTCCTATTAATGCTAAAGGCTTATTTCTAATTCTTTTCTTAGGGTTCATTCTGGCAGAGTTCTGGAGACCATATCGGGTTCAAAGTTAACCCAGTTCAGGCACATGCAAGACATGGACTTTACTCACTGTACTATCTCTACAGTCCCTCTAACAAAAAATTAACCGTACATAAATAAACCACATGAAATGTTTTAGAAAAATACATTCAATACTTAGAGGAAAATATAGAACTTTCAGTGTTTACAAATATACATATTTATTTCTGGAAAATATTCTCTGCTTCTATTAGTTTGCCATGAGAATTTTTAATGAAAGCACAGCTGAAATTAAAAAATTTTAGGACGAATGTAATCATATTTTTCACCATTCACCTACTGAACAAATTACTTTATGCTAACCGTTACTAATTTTTCTTGTTTAGACACTATGTGTTTAAGATGCAACACCTTTTAATGAGCTAATTTAATCTATCAAACTTTATTTTAAATTATCTCAGGAATGGAACTAGTATAAAATTTTGGGTTTTATTTGTATTTTAGTCTATTTAACTCAGTTTGTGATTAAAATTAAAATGCTCTCTTAGAATGACTAAAAAGTTTTCTCACAGTTTCTGTCTGAAGAATTTTTGTATCATTTGATCTCTCTTTTGGGGACTACCCACTTCTATAGTTCAGTATATAATACATAAGAATGTTACTTATATAACTATATAATTAAACAAAATGTCTTTTAATTCATTTCCATAATAAATACATAGACTTTCTACTTGTTACACTTTGATTTGCTTATAATTAAATTCATGTATATCTTTCATTTATGCCTAAATGTTATATTTTGATAATATTTCATAAAGATGGAGCAGTGGCACAAGCAGTAGGGCATTTACTACACTTCCCTGCTCTTTTGTAGAAAGCTTCTTACATTTCCCAATAGTTCTCCCTATATCTGCCATAAATGTTTGTTCCTGTTACCTTTAATTTATGCCAGTCTATGTGAGGCTATGTGATGCAATATGACATCTCGTTGATGTTTTGATTTGCATTTCTCTGTGGTTAATGATGTAGAGCAGTTTTTCATGTGCTTTTTGGCCATCTGCATTTTGTCTTTGAGGAATTTTCTGTTTACATCTTCATCCTATTTTTTGACATGTTCAATTTTTTCTTGTTAGCTCTAGGAAATACTTACATATCTTATATATTAACCCCTTATTAGATGAATGTTAGATAAGCAATATCTCACATCCATAGCAAGTCTTTGTATCCTAGTCACCATTTTCTTTGAGGTTCAAAAGCTTTTGAGTTTAATGTAATCCCATTTTTTAAATCGCTTCTACTTGCTTGACCAGTGGTGTTTCTTCCTTGAAGCTGATGTTAGCTTCAATGTCATGGAGAGTTCTGCCTACATTTTTATCTATGTACTTTATAGTTTTAAGTCTGATATCAATACTTTTTAATCCATTTTGATTTGACTTTTGTACACAGTGTTAAAAAGAGGTCTAAGTTCTTTTATTTAAGGAGCTGACCAGCTTTCTAAAAACCACGTGTTGAAGAGGGTTTTGTTGCTCTCTTTCATATTTCATACTCCGTATTTCATATTTCAATAAGTAATCAAAGATTAATTGATCATATATGTGAGGTTCTGTCTCAGTATATTCAAACTCTAGTTCATAGAACAGAGGGTCTGTCTTTGTTCCAATACCATGCTATTTTAAACTATCATTTTTATAATACAGTTTGTACTTGGGAAAAGTACATACAATTTTTTCCAAAGACTGCTTAAACTATTTGTGGAGTTTTATTATTTCATATAAATTTCAGGAGTATTTGATCTATTTATTTGAAAAATGTTAGGGGTACCCATATAGAGATTGCATTAAATCTATAATATGCTTTGGGAAGTATTCCCATTTTAATGAGGTTAATCTTCACAACAACAATCTAGTGGTGTGATTTCATTTTCTTGTAATCTCTTATTTCTTGAAGCAGTGCTTTGAGTTATCTTTGCATAGGTCTTTCATACTTTAGTTAAGTTGATTTTGATGTATATGATTTTTGAGGTACAACTATAGATGATAATGTTTCAATATCTATTCTCTTTCACTACCTATATATAAGAATGTTATAGGTTACTCCATATTATTGTTGGAGTCTACCACTTTACTATACAAATTTACTGTTTCTTGAAACAGTTATATAGTGTACTTAGGATTTTCTAAATATAGTATCATGTCATCTGCAAAGAGTGAAAGCTTGACATCTTCCTTTCCAATCTAGATAACCTTGATATGTTTTTCTCCCTTAATTGATATGTCAAGCACTTCTAGTACTATAATTATTAAAAATGGTGACAGTGGGCAACCTATTTTCTGCTAGCTCCTAAAGTAAAGGCATTTAGTTTTACTTTATTGAGTATAATATTTGCTATGAGCTTGTAATAAATGGCTTTGAATATATTGAGGAAAGTTCTCTTGATTCTCATCTTGTTGAAAGTATTTATCATGAATACTTTATCTTGTCATATGTGTTCCCTGCATCTATGGATCTGACCATAAAAATTTTTGACCATAAGATTTTTACTTTTTTTATTGATTTGGTGTATTATGTTGATTGACTTGCATGTGTTAAATCCTCCTTTCAAGCCAGGGATGAATTCTATTTGGTAATGATGTATGATCTTTTTGATTAATTGTTGGATTATATTTGCTAGTGTTTTGTTGAGGATCTTTGCATCTGTGTTCATCAAGAATATTGATCTGTATTTCCATTTTTGGGGTGTCTGTCTACTTTGGTATCAGGGTGATGTTGGCTTCATAAAAACTATTTGGGAGTGTTTCTGTTTCTTTGATTTCTTTCAAGAGCTTGAAAAGTCTGTAGATCTTTTTTAAAAGGTTGAAAGAACTCAATACTGAATCCATCTAGGCTCCATCTATTGTTGGGGGAAGACTTTTTTATATAATTTCAATTTCCTCCATAATAAATGGTCATGTATTCCAAATATTGGGCTCAGATGGGAATTTATAGGCATAGCTATAATTTTTGTTTGTTTAAATAAGGCATTGTGCTATTTAAAGATTTGTTTAGTATTTTTTGTTTTTCTTTCATCTACATTTGGCACTAATCAAGTCTTGCTTTAAACATAATTTTTGATCTGCTGCTTGCTACATGTTTGAGATACAGAAAAACAGACATATTTTAGGGGTACAATGCACTGATTAAATACTTTCTATGATACAAACATTATCACCAAACATCTATTTCTCATCTATTCTTGAAATTATTTTAAATTCACCATGTTGTTGTGAACTATGGGTATTTAAAAATCTAATGACAATGTTTTAACAAAGTATGAATAAATTGCATTCATGTGTCAGTTATGAATAATAGAGAAAAAGTACTTTGTTTTTCCTCTTTCGAAATACAGGATTATTCTATATTTTTTTAGTTCTAGGTATTTGGGGATTATGATTAGGTTTGCTTTTATTTTCATTTTTACTCAGCAAATTTTAGGCCTATATTTCAACACATTTTTTGGGGGGGTCACACCTGGCAGTGTTCAGGGGTTACTCCTGGCTCTATGCTCAGAAATCGCCCCTGACAGGCTCAGGGGACCATATGGAATGCCAGGATTTGAAACACTAACCTTATGCATGCAAGGCAAAAACCTTACCTCCATGCTATCTCTCCGGCCCTCAATACAAATTTTAATTAAATGTTTTTGTGCTTTTAAGTCAAGGAAAATTATAGTGCATTTAAATAAATACATATTTATATTAATGTATAGGAGGAAAAAGAAAAGAGAAAATATATGAAACCTTATATTTGAGTCCATAAGCCATTTATTTTTTCTAAATTAATGATATTATCAATTTTGCTTTATTTTTTATTATAAATACTTAAGCACCAGGATTACAAGCATGTTTGTAGTTGGATTTCAGTCATAAACAGAATACCCCCCCTTTACCAATGTAACATTCTCACCACCAGTGCCCCCCTTTTCCCCCACCCCTGCCTGTATTTGTGACAGGCATTCTACTTCTCTCATTTAACATTGTCCTGCTAGCTGTTAGTGCAGTTATTTTCCTAACAGCATTCACCACTCTTTGTGGTGAGCTTTAGATTTTGAGCTGGTCCTTCTGACCCTTCCATCCCTTAACTCTATTATCTCTGGACATTATTTCAGTAATGTCTTTAATTTTTCTTAAAACCCATAGATGAGTGACACTATTCTGTGGCTTTCTTCCTCTGACTTATTTCACTCAACATAATAGATTCCATGTACATCCACATATCGGAAAATTTTATGACTTCATCTTTCCTGATGGCTGCATAATATTCCATTGTGTATAAGAACCGTAGTTCCTTTAGCCATTCATCTTTTGAAGGGCATCTTGGTGGTTTCCAAAGTCTGGTTATTGTAAATAGCGCTGCAATGAATATAGTTGTAAGAAAGTGATTTTTTATTGCATTTTTGTGTTCTTAGGGTATATCCCTAGGAGTGGAATAGCTGGATCATATGGAAGCTCAATTTCCAGTTTTTTGAGGAAATTGAGCTTCCATATGATCCAGCTATTCCACTCCTAGGGATATACCCTGAGAACACAAAAATGCAATACAAAAATCCTCACAACTAGATTGTTTTCCCTAAAGACTGGACTAGATGGCATTTCCACCAGCAATGAATAAGACTTCCTTTCTCTCCACATCCACGCCAACACTTACTGTTCTTGTTCTTTGTGATTTATGCTAGTCTCTGTGGTGTGAGATGGTACCTCACTGAAGTTTTGATTTGGATCTTCCTAATGATTAGTGATGTGGAGAATTTTTTCATGTCTTTTGGCCATTAGTATTTCTTCTTTGAGGAAGAAATATTATATTTCTTCTTCCCATTTTTGATGGGCTTATATGTTTTTCTCTTATTAAGTTCTGTCAGTACATTGCATATTTTGGATATTAGCACCTTGTCTGATGGGTATTGGGTGAATAGTTTCTCCCGTTCTGTGGGTAGCATTTGTATCTTAGTCACTATTTCCTTTGAGGAGCAGAAGCTTCTGAGCTTAATATAGTCCTATCTGTTTATCTCTGTTTCTACTTGTTTAGAGAATGCTTGAAGATTCATCATGAAGAAGTCACCTTGAAGATGACTTTAGTCTCAATGTCATATGGTGTTTTACCAAATATTGTTCTATATACCTTATGGTTTCAGGCTTGATATCAGGGTCTTTAATCCATCTGGAATTGATCTTTGTGCATGGTGATTGATGGGGGTCTTAGTTTGCTTTTTTGCAAGTGGCTAACCAGTTGTGCCAACACCACTTGTTGAAGAGGCTTTCCTTACTTCATTTTGTACTTCTTTTCTTTTAAACAATTTTTATTTGACCAAAGCGGATTACAAATCTTTCACAGTAATATTTTAGGTGCCTAATGACATTAAATAGGGGCAATCCCACCATCAATGTTGGCCCCCCTCCACCCCTATTCCCATCATGCTTCCCACATCCCCCTCCTTTGGCCCCCTGGCTGATAGTATAAGAGGTCCCCTCTGTGTCTAGCTTGTTATAGATTGGGTATTGACTCTGTTGTTGTTGGCTTTTCCATGGGCACAGTAAATATTGGAGAGATTAGAAAGGAAATTCCCTGGCCTAAAATATAGAGGGTTTTTCCACCCTTAAAGTACGCTGTCACGAGAATAACTCCAGGCTCCATACATGCTCTTTTATGCTCCCCTGGGTCCATTTGTGGTGTCTGGAAACTTTCCACTCAGTCATAGATGATAAAATCAGGCCTCCGTAACTAGAGATCTTGGTATTTGCACAGATCATAGAATGGAGCCTAGGATGGAGTAATTCTTTACAGTTCTAGATGATCTGTTTCATCACTGTTGTTTTAATCAGTCTTCTGTAGTTGGTGGTATTGGTTTTTGCCCCGACCTAAGACGAAGCCTACAATAGAGTCATTCATTATGTTTTCAGAAGTTCTGCTCAGTTGCAGTTGTCTCAGTCAGACCTCTGGAATTAGAGATCTTGATTGTTGTACAAATTGTAGGCCAAGGACTAGACTAGGGTTTTTTTTATTGGTCCCATAATAAGTTCTGCCTAGTCATGGTTGTCACAGTCAGTCTTCTGTTGTTAGTGACCTTGGCTTTTGCACAGATCAAAGGATGACATATCTTCTAATTTCATCTTATCATTAGGTGGTGAGGTAAAACAACTTGCTCTTATACCAAGTTGTTGCCATTTCTTCATTGTCAGGATGTCACATCAAAAACTGGCACATGTTGGTGTCAGAACAGTATTAAGAATACCCCAGAGGGAGTTTGGTTCCTGGAGTTATTATGGAGAACTGTGTCAGTTCTATGTATGGGATCTAGGGTTTGGGGGTGAATAGCCTTTGTGTAAAAGTTAGGTCCACATGACATATGTTCAAGGTGGGAAGCACCCTTATATTGTAAAATGTATGAGTTCTTATCCCTAGTAAATAAGAGCTTGTTTCTATATGTAAATTTCTATATGTAAATTTCTATATGTAAAATTTCCCCCTTTTTAGTATGCCTTTGCAAAACGAAATGGTGCTATATTATTTTTTATTTGAAACTTTTATTTTCTTTATTTAAACATCTTGATTACATATATGATTGTGATTAGGTTTCAGTCATGTAAATAACACCCCCTTCACCAATGCAACATTCCCACCACCAATGTCCCAAATCTCTCTCGATCGTACCCCACCCCCAACTGTACTCTAGACAGACTTTCCAGTTCCCTCATTCATTCACATAATTATGGTAGTTCTCTGTGTAGTTATTTCTATAACTGCATTCACCACTCTTTGTGGTGAGCTTCATGAAGTGAGCTGTAAGTTCCAGCCCTCATCTCATTGTCTCGAGGATAGTTACAAAAATGACTTTTATTTTTCTTAAAACCCATAGATAAGTGAGACTATTCTGTGTCTGTTTCTTTCCCTCTGACTTATTTCACTCAGCATGATAGATCCCATGTACATCCATGTGTAGGAAAATTTCATGACTTCATCTCTCCTGATGGCTGCATAATATTCCATTGTGTATATGTACCATAGTTTCTTTAGCCATTCATCTGTTGAAGGGCATCTTGGTTATTTCCAGAGCCTGGCTATTGTGAATAGTGCTGCAATAAATATAGGTGTGAGGAAGGGGTATTTGTATTGTGTTCTTGTGTTCTTAGGGTATATCCCTAGGAGTGGAATAGCTGGGTTGAATGGGAGCTCAATTTCCAGTTTTTGGAGGAATCTCCATATTGCTTTCCATAAAGGTTGGACTAGACGGCATTTCCACCAGCAGTGGATAAGAGTTCCTTTCTCTCCACATCCCCGCCAGCACTGATTATACTCATTCTTTGTGATGTGTGCCAATCTCTGTGATGTGAGGTGGTATCTCATCATTGTTTTGATTTGCATCTCCCTGATGATTAGTGATGTGGAGCATTTTTTCATGTGCCTTTTGGCCATTTAAATTTCTTTTTTATCAAAGTGTCTGTTCATTTCTTCTCCCCATTTTTTGATGGGATTAGATGTTTTTTTCTTGTACAGTTCTGTCAGTGCCCTTTATATTTTGGATATTAGCCCCTTATCTGATGGGTGTTGAGTGAATAGTTTCTCCCACTTGGTGGGTGACTTTTGTATCCTGGGCACTATTTCTTTTGAGGTGCAGAAGCTTCTCAGCTTAATGTATTCCCATCTGTTGATCTCTGCTTCCACTTGTTTGGAAAGTGCAGTTTCCTCCTTGAAGATGCCTTTAGTCTCAATGTCATGGAGTGTTTTACCGACGTGTTGTTCTATATACCTTATGGTATCAGGTCTGATATCAAGGTGTTTAATCCATTTGGATTTTACCTTCGTACATGATGTTAACTGGGGAGTGCTATATTATATTGCAGTGCATTTGGGGGTGAGAATGTCAGGCTCCATGGTCTCTGTGCCAAGAATTGAACCCAGTGTCTCATATATCAAGGTATGTGTTCTACAATTGATATGGTTTTTTTTATGGTTTTTAGGCCACACCTGGTGACACTCAAGGGTTACTCCTGGCTATGCACTCAGAAATTATTCCTGGCTTGGGGGATCATATGAGACTTCACGGGATCAAACCGCAGGCCATCGTATGTCAGCCGTGTGAAGGCAAACATCCTTCTGCTGCACAACCACTTCTGCACTATGATATGTGTTTCTATAACTGAGCTCTTTTTGTTGTGAATGCTTACCATATTCATTAATAATGTTTATTTAAGACTTTATTGAAATAAACTCAAATAGCTAAATATCTCAAATCAATACAAACTTTAATTCTCTTCCGAACTTTATACATATATTGACAGTTCTTCAGTATCTAATCTAACTTTGAAGAAAAAAAACCTTCAAAATGTTAAGTAAATTTTCACCACCAATGGCGCTCTCCAAAACACTTATGTTTACATTACATATTTATATGTATTTAATTTTGGCTAAAGTTGCAGCACCTTTTTAAAGAATGTTCTATATATATTCCATTAATATCAAGCTCTTCTAAAATATTCATGCATTGAGGAGAACGTGTGTTTATATTTGTTTTGTGAAAAAACAATTTTAATATTTTACCTTATGCATTGGAGTGAAATGATTGCTCTGATAGAGTAGAATAAATTTCAAAGCATCTCTCAATTATTGAAAATAACTAGACAGTTCTAAAATACTAAGAAATTTCATAAAATTTGTGAGGACATTTTTTTCTAAGTGTACATTTGGTATAGAATAATAAAACATATAAACTAATTTTCTAAGTGTGAATATTTTTTTGTTTTTGTTTTTGGGCCACATCCAGTGATTCTCAGGGGTTACTTCTGGCTATTAGCTCAGAAAACGCTCCTGGCTTTGGGGATTATATAAGATACCTAGAATCGAGCCAAGGTCCATCCTGGGTCAGCCACTTGCAAGGCAAACAATGCCCTACCACTGCGCTATCACTCCAGCCCTTAAGTGCATTTTCTGTATACAATTATAAAACACATAACAAATAGAAGAATACTGATTCACTGTATATCTGAAATTCAGATATATGAAGGACTTTGTATATATATGAGGGATTTTGTATATCATGTTTTTAATAAAATAAAATTTAAAAATTAGGAAAAACAAAGGGAAATTACCCATAATTTTACCATAAACAAACACTTTTAGGCATTTTGCTTTTCTATTTCAAGTTTTTTTTCTGTTTATTTACTAAGAAGTAAGAAATTTAACCTCCAATTTACAATGTCTATTTTTCTTGAGGGGGTCACACCCAGCAGCTCTCAGGTGTTACTCCTGACTCTATGCTCAGAAATCACTCCTGTCAGGCTTGGGGGGACTATGTAGGATGCTGGGATTCGAACCATCATCCTTCTGCATGCAAGGCAAACTTACTACCTCCATGCTATCTCTCCGGCCCCTACAATGTTTATTATAGTCACTTTTTTTCCCCACTCCTTATAGTCACTTTTATGTAAAAAAAAAAAAAAAAAAAAAAAGGTTTGTGATTCTAGTACCAGAGGCATTAGTCACCAATTTTATATATAAGTGAAACTCCAAAGTAACAGATTTACAACATCATAAATAAGATCTTTGGCCCACAAGGTATATAGAAAATATCATATAGTCTGTATTGAAACTATACCTGCTCTACTGGACCCCGAAACTAATTTTTTTCACTTTAAGTTCTGTTTCTTTTATCAGTTTCTATTTTACTATCTGCCTATTAATAGGTGATGTGGTGTGATAAAAAGTATACAAGCATGACAGGCAAAAATGCTTATCTACAACTCATCTGAAACTTTTGGACATAAACAGAATTTAGTCATCTGTGTGCTATATGTTTATAAGTAGTAGTGGCATTTTACAAATGTAAAATGGTCCAAATGTTATAAAAACTAATCAGAAGGCTGTTTTAGTAAAATATTCAAGTCGGTTAAGTAAAATAACATTTTCTCACATAAAAAATAGTTATAGTTCTCATACATGAGGAATTATATGCAACTTCTGAATATGAAAAATATACATTTCTTATAAATTACTACTGTCTTCTATCCCTCTATCTTTCTATCATGATACTATCATGATACATTTCCAAATAGACATTTTATGAAGTGATTTGAATCTAATTCCCAGAAATTTGGCTATCCTCAACTTTATAATAATTATCTAATATTATTGAAAATGAGCTGAAAATATTTTCTTGAGAAAAAAATAACAATTCTAAAACTTCTTGTTATATTTTAGAAACATCAAACTTAATGAATTTGAAATTAAAAATAAAACCTTCAAACTTAACATTTATTCCTACAAGAAGAAACATGAGGTTTGTATTTATGCAAAATTTAATTTTAATTTATTTTAGAGCAATTTATATACATAGAAACAATTTTAAATTATTAATATGGAAGATTATCAGTTTACCCCTCTCACAGTCACAGTTGCTGTTTTCAGGCCTCCTATGTTTTAGCTATATATTTTTAAATAGCACGCATATACTGAAATGCATTCATGTATTTGTTACTGATGAATTATCAGTATTAATAATTTATAAGTATATTTAAAAATTATTATTTAGATATATTTGAAACTGACTCTTTAATTTTTGGTTTACACTCAGGTGCGTTCAGTGTTTACTTCTGGTTTTGTACTTAGGGATCAGTCTTACCCATGGGCAGAGGACCCTGTATACAGTACTGTAAATCAAATTGAGGTCAGCCACATATAAGGCAGGTGCCTTAAATTGTGTCTTTCTCTCTATTTCTAATCTGTCATCTTCATAAATGACTGTAGGCTAAAGTCCTAGGCTATATGTAGAAAAAACTATAGTGCTGCCTTCTCTACCAAGGTCTCACTTGATACTATAATTTTATGTATCAAATTTAATAATGTATCATTAAAGTATAGCCATTATTATATATAGTCATCAAACCTTTACCTATATACATATGCTTGTATAGACTTTTTGAAACATTTTAGTGTCACTTATTTTTGGAAATATCTTGTTTTTGTTTTTTGTTTTTTGTTTTTTGTTGTTTTTTTTTTGGTATTTCGGGCCACACCCATCTGATGCTCAGGGGTTACTCCTGGCTAAGGGCTCAGAAATTGCCCCTGGCTTGGGGGGACCATATGGGATGCCAGGGGATCGAACCGCGGTGGCGATCTTTCCTTGGCTAGTGCTTGCAAGGCAAATACCTTACCTCAAGCGCCACCTTGCCTGCCCCTATTTTTGGAAATATCTTGTAATAAATGTAAAACTATTTTAATAAATAAAAACAGGTGATGTTTAAGTATTTACTTGTAAAAAAGTATGCAAGTGTAATATATCTCATAGACATCTATTCTTTATTCTTTACTCATAAACACCAGCAGTTTGGTATTAAGAGGTACATACAGGAAAGCCTTGATAAAAAAAAAAAAACCTGGAAAATGAATTGTACATTGTGGCAGTGATGTAACAGGTGCAGATTCTGTCTAAAATTATCTGTACATAGGATCCTAAACTAGTTCTTTTGCTCTCTACCAGTCATTCTTTGAAATATTGTTAAAATTATACCAATTTGGAGACTACTCAAATAAAAGAATAACCAACCAACAAATGTTACTTGTTACAAGAATTTTGAATTAGAGAAAGTATAGTCTTCAAATGTACTGAGAACAAGCCATAGATAGAGAACAAGCCATCTCAAGCCATAGATGTTTCTTGCTATTTCCTGATTCATGAGCACATTTTACAATGAAATCGTTTGACAGTACTTTTAGGAGGTAGAAAATAATATATATTATCTTCTAACCCTAATAAAGCAGAAATCTTTAAATTTCTGTAAATTTAAATCTGTAAATTTCTTCTACATTTCTCCTTTTATTATCCTATTTTTGTCCCACACTGTGTGATACTCTGAGGTTGTTTCCTAGCTCTGTTCTAAGGAATCAATCCTAGATCTGCCCAGAGAACTATTCAGTGTCAAAGATCAAACCTAGGTCTCCATCATGCAAAGCATTTCTCATTAAGCTCCAGTTCTACAGTTCTTTGGATTTTTGGCCCAGTTAATTTTCTCTGAATTCCTTTTTTTTTTCCCTCTCCTTTTTAAGAAAGAGAATTTATTCTAGGTTTTGCACACAAGTTCACACCTCAACATACCTAACTTGTGTGTAATGATGGGCTATGTTCCAATTCTGGCCCATGTGGAATAACAAAGAAGGTAATTGGTGAGTGATTGAAGTAAATAAATCCTTGGATGATAATGCCATCCTTACTTCAAATGCCGCATGGGTAGTTCCCTTATGTTTTTGAGTCTGAGAATCAATTCTATACCAAAACAAGAAGAAAGAAATAAAATAAATAAATAAAATGTGTAAAAAAGTCAGTTTTTCAAAGCTTAAATAGTTTTTAGTCAGCCATCTAACTTTCTATTATTTCTATTATTTATACACTGAGATTCTCTGGGGAGTAATAATTCTTTGAATATAATGCACAATATAAGCAAGTGGTTTGTTATAATTAATAATACCAATTCACTCCAACTTAAAAATGAATTTCCCTACCCTCCAAAAAAAGCCGAACTCAATCACTTTGATCTCTTTATAGTCATCCTTTCTTCTTAGCAAAATTTTATTTCCTTGAGAATTAAAAGAAACTTGGAAAACAAAAGTACCCCAAATTGGCATGAATATACTATTGTCATCTCTGTGTTTCATTTTCTCATAATGTGGCATGAGTGATGGATAAAACAAATAAAATATAATTTTTATAAGTAACTGACACTAGCCCAACAGCTGAGATGAGCTTGTGATTTTAGGGGGAAATGTGGACCAGTTCCTTTTCATATATGTATCCTTTTTATCCTCTTCCATCTGTAACTCAATGGATAGAAAATGTGATGGTTTGGAGAAATCTGTTCTTTCTGGTAAACTCTTTGGAGGTGTCAAGGCTAAGAATAGTCATGAGCTGACATTAAATAGTAGGGACACATGCTGAGCTGGCTCACCCAAAGCTGGTGTCTACAGCAGCACACTAAATTAGAATTTAAATGGGAGGACTCTTTTAGAATATTCTTGGGACTGATCACTCAAAGACATTTCAATTTAGATTGCAATGTGGTCCTTGGGGGCATGAATTCCCATGAACAAGATGGATTCAGGTGCTCTAAAAATGTCTTTAAGCCAGAACACAGAGGAGAAAACTATCACAATAACTTCCCTTGTATCATTTTGGACTAGAATTTTCCCTGAACAAAAAGACAAAACTCATCTAAGGCAAATAGGTCAAGCAGTAAAGAAATAATGCTTTCTAAAATTATAAAACAGTTCTGTCTTTGAAGTTTCCCAGCTTGCATATCTGTTTGAGAGCTTAGCTGATCAATTCTTAGCAACATCCATATTCAGCCTTGGTTGAATATAAGTCCAAATCTATGATACTATAAATGTCATGATAATGACAAAACTATCCATTTTCTTTGGAAACAACATTTTAGTTCCTGGCATTGATCGTTTAAAACATTTACACATATTTAGCCTTAAATGCCCAGGTGGTTAAATTGTTAGGTTTGGAAAAGAAGAGATCACTCTTTAAAGATTGGGAAACAATTTGTCTGTAACTATAACTGCTTTTTTTATGCTAGAGATATTATTGAATTATCTATTATCTATTAGATTCTAGATATTCTATTATATATTAGAATTATCTATTATCTGTTTCAGATTTCTTCACATTTTCCCAAACTATTCCTGTCTGTTTTCTTTCACTTACTATCCCATGACTTTTTTCAGAGATGTGTTGATTCACAACCTTTTCAGGCAGAAATTTTTGGGCTTGATAGTTCATGTGGCATTCAAATGCATGGTTTTTCTTCTTCTAGGTAGGACCCGGGAAAAAGAAATCCAAGAACAACTAAAATGTGACCCATATTCTAGAGATGTAGAGAACTTTTCAGAGAGTCCAATGTTTGATACTTCTTTAAACAATTCTTCACATTTGGTTCACCAAAACATTGAACTTTATACTAGTAAACCGGTTAATCATGCTACATTGGACATTAGGTAAAATAACTTCAATTCTTTATTCCTTTTCTTCTACCTCATATATTTATATTTTAGTCAACACCCCTGCTTTGAGTCATTCCTTTGCTATTCAAGTAAAAGAAAATAGAGATTGGGATCTTCTATCCATTATTTTTGGTTCAGTTTGTGTGTGTGTGTGTGTGTGTGTGTGTGTGTGTGTGTGTGTGTGTGTGTGTGTGTGTGTGTGTGTGTGTGTTGGGTGGGGAGCCTCTAAGAAGTGCTCAAATGCAAGAGGAGTACTCTAACAAATTCAGCTAAAATGCAAATGCCTAAAGATACAGTTATATTCTGTGCTACCAGCAAGGATACTTCAGTCATCCTTGCTGACCAATAGTGCCCTAACATATTGTGTTTAAAGTTCTCTAAAGTCACATCTAGCAAATAAAAGGAGCTATGTACACTAAGGTTTGAGGTCTCTGTGTTTCCAAAGATAAAACCAAGATGGATAATATGTAAGTCTCTCCAGTTCCTCATAGATTTTTGCTTTCCTTAAATTAGAATGTAAAGTCCATGGAAAGTGTAGATAGATTTAGCAGATAAAATATGTTTGGGTTTTGCAGACTGTTTAAAAAGATCATCAGATTTGTTGAGTATGATTTTTCATACAGGCAGTTGAGTCTAAGACACTAGAAATGAGAGGAAGTTAAGAAATAAATATTTTTGGAGTTACCTGATGACTCAAATTTTACTGAAGATTAATTTACTTGTACTTTGTAATCAGCCTATAATTTTCATTTTGAATAATTTTCTATCCCATGCATCTCGTTAACAAATAGAATAACTTCAGTTTATCAAGTTTTAGTTATAGTCTTTGTACAACTTAACAAGTATGTATTTGAATATAATTCATACCTAAACATGTTTATTTTTTATTTTAACTGCACACCTGGTAATGTGGAGAATATTACCAGTTTTGTGCTCAGGGTCTGTTCCCAGTAGTGCTTAAGGAATCATAATACTGAGGAATAAACTAGAACCCCATGCATTTAAAGCGTATATAAAATTAATTGAGCTATGTCTTTGTCCTTAAATCTTAAGTTTAATGAGAAATTTCACTTTCATCGAGATTATAT